>NC_061111.1:140875274-140946473 GCF_002878395.1 Capsicum annuum
CCGATGTCGGACTTTATATTCGAAGTTGGGGTGTTACAGTAAATCACATAGAAACAACACCACAAAGCTTGGATTTAAAGGATAAAAGCATGGGACAAAGCTTGGCCAAAGTGAGACGTTTTGGAGTGTTTGGCATGCCACGCTGCCTAGGTGTCGCGATATGGCCGTGGAGCACCCTTGGAAACTTTCTTGATGACAAATTCAAATGATCCACCATGTTCTTGATGTGCCATGCTGCCTACATGACGCGATATTAGTGTGACACGCCCTTAAGTTGAAATTGGCAATTCATGTCCTACTATAAATAGGACACTTAGTTATTGTGTTGGACATATTTAACGACCTTGGGACTTTAAGGGAGGATGGAGAACACTTATATTAGGGTTTTTATCTCTTTACTTTAGTTTGTTTATGAATTTTAATGTGGATTATACTATTGTGATTTTTTTTACGTCGATGAGTGGCTAAACACTCTTTTTTTGGGGTTTAGACCAAGAACATGATTGTTATTGTTTGGAATTGATTTGGTTTTGGTTGATTATCATATTTGATTGTTTGTTTATCCTTGTTATTAATATTTTAAGGAGGCATGAACCTTAGAATACATGTTATCACTCTATTGTGAACCTGGAAGGATGAATGGTAGAGTAGAACGTGGGATGAATAAAATAGGATCGTAATTTTCATAAAATGATATTGTGATTTGCACTTAGAATAAGAATATACTTACGTTCTCTATTTATTTCAAGTACGGTATTATTACAAAATATTTTAACTTAGTTTTCGCATCTCCGTGCATCTCCGCTCAATGATGTAGTTGTAGGGCTAAGTTAGATAAATGATTAAGGGTTCGAAAGGCCATAGTTATAGTATAGACCCTGTGAATCAATAACTAAGGTAATTAACCTATCCAATGAAGTTCTATAACGTAGTATGATTCTTCACAATTCCTTAACCCTGGTCTTTTCGCCATTGATTATCTAAGAACTTTAATTCACCGCATTATTAAGTTTAAGCTTAGTTTTAACTTCCAAACTCTTTTGGAGACCTTTGCATCAATTTAAGCTTAATAGTTGAACTTGAATTTGATAGTTGTTAACACGTCTCTGAGGGATCAATATTTGGCCTTTTATAAGGCCACTATATTACTTAGTGAGACTACGTACACTTACGTGTGTGCTTGGATGCAATAAGTTTTTGACGGCGTTGCCGGGGACTTGTAATTTGTCATAGTTTAAGTTTTACTTTTTGATTTCTTTGGGGATTTTTACTTGGTTCTGGTTTCTGAATTTGCAGGCAACAGGTTAACAAGCTAGTAAACTGTCAAGGGATCGGGAATTGGTTGAACCAACCCTCAAATCCAAGCAATACTTTTACCAACAACGGAGAGAAACAATACTTCTCTATCGTATCCCGCAAATTCACGAGGAATAAGATATTTATGCTCCCATGACTAAGGATCCACCAGCCCACAGGATAGTTCGTAAAGTGGCAATCCCACTTGCGACTAATGTAACCTCTTTTATTTGCAGACTGACTGCTGGAGGTGGATTTAAACTTTAGCAGAATATGGTGCAGTTTCTCCATAGCAGTGGATAGTTTACCGAGTTACCATATGAAGATCCACAAGTACTCTTGCAGAATTTTTTGAAGATCAATGACACATTTATCCCTATAGGTGTGTTCACTGATTATGTGAGGCTGGCATTCTTTTTTTTTTTCACTATTGGAGGAAGAAAAAAGTGGTTGAACGCTGAGTCGGCAGGTTCAATCATAACTTGCGATGACTTATTACGAAAGTTTAGCACCCGATTCTTTCTATCTGGCGAGACTACGAGACTTCACAGTGAGATTTTGAGCTTCAAGCATAGGCCAGATGAGAACATGTATCATTCTTGGGAGAGTTTCAAAACTCTTCTTTGGGATTATTCACATTATCAACAGTCTAATGAGGTATTTGATCACACCTTTGTAGAAGCTCTTGACCATAATACAAAGATTTTGCTATATTCAGCTGGAGGTGGTCAGGCATTGGAAAAGATTTATGATGAGTTATACACCTTGTTAAACTATATTGCACAAGGAAATCTGGATTGGCATGGTGATACCTCAAAGAGTTCAGTGAAAAAGGTTGCAGGTATGATTGAAGTTAATAGCATGATAGCCTTAGCCAACCAAATTTCAGCCATGCATAATCAAATGATGAATCAATTCAGCAAGTTGGGTGTGCAACAACCTCAGGCTCAGGTTAATGCGGAGTAGCAGGCTCCGGTATGGTATGAGATTTGTGGCAATAGTAGCCATTCTGCAGACTTATGTGGTGCAAATCCTAAATTCTTTAACTTTGTGGGCAATGAACAAAAGCCGTACTATGGTAATACCTATAATCAAAAGTGGTAGACTCAGTCAATGTATCCTTGGGGCAACAACCAACAATAACAGTTCTAACAGCAGCAATACAATACTCAGGCCAGCAACATTGAAAAAAAATCTAAAAAAGACTCTGTCCAACCAAGAACAGATGGCTACTAAAGTAAAAAATTAGCAAATTGGACAAAAATAGTTAGAGCAACAAGTGGGGCAACTGGCACAAACATAAAATACAAGGCCTCAAGGTGGTTTGCCAAGTAATAATGAACCTACTAAATAAGTAATGAAAATCACATTGAGTGGTGGTAAAGATCTGAATGATAGGCCTCCATAGACAAATAAGGAGGTAGATGTAGAGTTGGTTCCACAACTAGTTACAGACAGAGTTGTTGAAAATTTGGGGAAGTCTAAGTACCCGAAAACAAAAGTTGTTGAGAAGAAAAGACCACCACCACCTTTCCCACATAGGTTACAGAAAGCAAAAGAGGATGCATGTACATGCCTTGAGTGATTTAGGGGTGAGTATAAATTTGATGCCTCTATCTATGTTAAAAGTTCTTGGGTTAGGTGAGCCGAGACCAAGCCCTTTGATGATCCAATTGGTGGGCAGGACCATAGTAAAGCCCGAAGGAATAACTGAGGACGTTCTCATCAGGGTTGGTAAGTTTGTAATTCAGCTAATTTTATTGTTATGGATTTTGACGCAGATAGCTGGGTGCCGATCATTCTGGGATGTCCATTCTTATCTATCAGAGAAGCGTTAATAGATGTGAGAGAGGACACCCTCATAATGAGATTGGATGATGAAAATATGGTTTTTAGAGTTTATAAACCACTTAATCCACCTTCCCACTACAAAGATTTGTGTATGATTACAGTGATAGAAGTTGATAAGTGTGGGGTCTTTGAAAGTTCATGAAACATCCCAAACTTTGGCCTTTGCAAAATTTATTGAGTCTTGAATCTTCTAATCATCATACAACTCACACCATGATTCATATGGTGTGGTGATGGGTCTAGGGACCCTAGTCGTATATTGGTTAGTATAACGTTGGCTAGGTTCTTTTAAAGGTATGAGAGACTCTATACGAGTCGTATGGTTAAATGACAAGAAGTGTAGGGCCCAACCTTATGTTGTCCAGTGTCTAGCCTTTGATGTTTTACCTAGGGTACGACTTGATGTTACTAGTCATATAGTAATGATACGAGTTGGGCAAGAAAGTCCTATGTTGGACATAATATGGTGTCCAACTTTCTAATCAAGTGGCAATTTAAAGGTACTACTCATATTATGTGGTTACGAGTTGAAGGGTCCAATCATACCCACTTGTGATGTTTTTACAACTTTTAAGCTGAGGGTAATTTGGACAATTTCCACCTCAACCCCTTAAGACCCCATGTCTTATAGCACTATTTAACCCCTCATTCTATATTTTATAATATCAAAACACTCTCTAAACACTCTCTAAAAACCTCTCAAGAATATTGGGCTAGGGTTTCTTCAAGGTGGTCATCTAGGGGCTTAAGGATCAAAATCTCTCTGTGAATCTTCGTAACTCAGGCATGTGACTTTTTCTTTATTGTTAGTTCACAAAAATAATGTATTTTAACATTGTTATGGTTTATTAATAATGGTTTTAAAAGCCTTGGTTGAGGGTTTGAATGCATGATGTTGAGTACTATTTTTTCATGTTTCAAATTATGACTTTACATGTTTCAATAATGGTTTTACAAATATGGATGCATGGGGATCGTGGTTTAATGAAAGGGGTCATGTTTAAACCTATACTTAATGGGATTTGGCTTGAATAATGGTTTGATAATGGTATTCACTCAACCTGTTGATGGGTGGTGAGTTTACCACTTATTCATACGTACTATTCATGTATATTACCTTATTTTGAATGAATAAATGAGGCAAAATTTATGGTTAGATGCACTAATATTCACTCTTTGTAGGCATAACGTTGAGGAGACCAAAAAATGTGGATTGAAGCTGAAAATGATAAAAAGGGAGCAAAGAAGAGAGTGACTGAAAACTTGGATTACATCAGCCTTGGTTACCACAAACACGATCCTCTATCCGTGGTCGCGGTCAGTTAGGATGGTCAGCACAACACGATCGCAGCACACAACCACGATCGTAGTCAAACCAGTACAATTGTGGCTCAGCAGGATTATGCCCAGGGGTAAATTCATAAAATTACAAAAACGGATTCCAAACCATATATAGGCAAAAACCCTTTCTAGATTGCTTACCTCATAAGATATCTTTGAATTCTAAACTTGAAGCCCTAATTGGGAAAGTGTGTAATTAACTTTGGAGGCTAAATTTCTAGGATTTTTGCGAAGAATGAATGCTTTGGATAATCCTTATGGTATATCTCTCTTTACTTTCTTTATGTGTAGCTAAGTAATTTAGTCTTGGAATTATGTTGAACTAGAGGTAATTTATGTGTAGGTATTATTGTCTTTGCATGATTGTTAGTTGTTGAGTAAGGATTTCACCATTGGTTGAGCTATTGAGTTGGAATTTGATGGGTGAAAGCCCCAAATCTCTAAATGAGTTTGATGGGTGAAAACCCAAACTCTAGAAACCCTTTGTCATCTTCAAAATAGGGATGAAGGTGAATATGAAGTAACCCATAACATCCTTGAAAGAGGGTTATAAGGGAACAAGATAATGATGGACAATTAAGCCTATGGTTTGCTCCCTTTTACAATCTTAGAAATAAGTGTATTAGGAGTGAAAATCATGTCAAGTGCATCATCCTTGAAATAGGAATGCTTGGTTGAGGTTTTGGGCGATTACGAATTTCACTCTTGTTAGGTGCTCGAAAGAGCCAACGGGTGAAATCATTGAGGATTTATCAAAAGATTGACCATAATGACCTTCGACCTAGCCTATTCTTTAGTTAACAACTAAATTTCATGCTAAACTATCATTAAACCACATACTTTTACCTTTAGGTAGACATAATCCCAATATTCCCCCCAACATTGTTGCTTAAAACAAAAGTGTTATCTCTTGATCATTTACTAAAGATCGTACAAAAAGTTCCAAAACAAATCCCTCCACTTTATTTTACATGTCATTTTTGTTAGCATTTCGAGTAATCTCATAGTAATTTGAGCACCTATAGTGTTTGAAGTCTATAATTTGCTCCTTGAGAATCGACCACAATTTAAATTGAGTTACTTGACAACGACCGCCTCACCCCTCAATTATGGGAGTGAGTTGAGCGTTATCACCTATTTGTGAAAATATCAATGAGAAGAATCTTGTCATATATGAATTGTGTTTTAACTAAGGCATTGGCCTATGAATGTTGATAATTGGCAAATGGTTTTATTAAGGCCTTGTTGGCTATGAAATGACTTGAATTTTAAACTTGGTGATTTGATTAGCTAATTTAGTTTGAGTCCCTAAATATTGAATTTAATTGACGTCTTTGTTTAGAAAATGGGTTCGAGTTACAAAGATTAATTAATAATGTTTATGGTATATTGTACACTTGCGAGTGGGGATTGGTATGACGATACCAACGGGATGCCTATGGTAAGTAGTGGATTAATGGTTGTGTATATGTGTAATAAATATTTTAAAGTGGGATGTGTAGCCAGGTCATGAATGTAGAGTTCGAAGGACTAATATTGGAAGTCGCGCTAGCCGATGCAGGTATCTATATGACCAGGAGGTTTGAGTCCCCCATATTGTATACACTGGTGCTTAAGTCACCTTGACTATGTCGGGAGGTTTGAGTCCCCCATAATGGCATATATAATTATGGATATTATATAATTCGTGCGACTACACATATTAGGGCCCTTCAAGATAGAAGAGAGCTGGCAATATACCGCCCGTGGGTACTTTGTTATATGACGGTTATGCTGCACAACCCATGTTATGATTTTCAAAGTTCATGCTAAGCTTTTCTCCCTATCTCGACACTCTCTATATGTATATATATGTATGTGTGTGTATACTTGTGATTGCATGTGACGATTTGACTTGGTTTTGAATGATGACATTATTTTATTCCTCTATTCTTAAGTTATATGCTAGCATTCCAACCGCTAAACATCTCCGTATGTTGCATCCCCATGCGATGCAGGTACCAAAATTTCTTCTTCTATTTCTGTGTAGTAATCAGGTGTTCGATTTAGTTCGTGATTTGACACTGAAGTGGTGAGATTTCATACTTCGGAAGAATTCCATCATGGTCTATGTGTTCTATGTTTCAAACTTTGGTTTTTGGATATGGTCGGGAGGCATGTCCTGACCGGATACTCTTTGGATTTGATTAGAGGTTTTGCCAGACTACTGTTGACATGGGTGGTGTTGGTAGTGGTATTTGAATTAGTATTGGTATTGGCATTGATGTCGATACCCGTTACTATTGTCATGGTTATACTTTGATGTCTTCATATAATTACACTTGTATCTTCTTATATGTTTAAAATTCATCTGACTCTGAGGTTGTTGTATTAACTAGGTTAGGTAAAGGGGGTGATCTTTGATCCACGTGGCACTTGAGATACCCATCACGGCTAGGCCCTAATTTAGGTCTTGACAAAGTTAGTGTCAGATCCTAGGTTTGGTGTCATTGGGTTTCTGACAAAGTTGTGTAAAGTTGAGTCTTTTTATGGGTGTGTAGTGTGCCACACTTATAAACGGGGGCTATGAGACATTTGGGAATATTTTCCTTTCTTGCTGTCTTAAATTCGAGCTATAAAGTCTAAGGTCTTGAATTCTTCTGATTTTCATTTGCTCGTCTTTCAGATCATGCCTCCAAAAAGATCTGATATTTGTATGAACTCTTCTGTCCTGTCTGATGACAATGTGGACGAGGCTCATCCAACTTCTGAGGTATAGACCCGATCAAGGGTCACTGTATCTGACTGTCCTCGTAGGGTCCCACCTGTCCTCACCGATCCTACTTTTAAGGGTGACACTCATACTCAGTTGTCTCCTGGAGAGGTCACTAATGTTGAGTTCCGTCGCTCTATTACCTCATTGAATCAGTTGATGATGTCTCATTCATAATAGTCTGGTTCTGCTGGTACTGCTATGGGTTCGTCTGAGGCCACTAGAGTTGGCCAATACATGAGGTTGCATTCTCCAATGTTTACTGGTATGAAGGTTGAGAAAGATCCCCAAAGCTTCATTGATGAGATAGAGAAGATCTTCTGGGTTATGCATGCTTCAGTGGTTTAAGTTACATATTTTACTGCCTACCAATTGAAAGGTGTGGCGTACCAGTGGTACGAAGAGTGAGAACAATCGAGAGACGAGGATGTTAGTTCTGCCTTGTGGAAAGATTTCTCTAGTGCATTCCTGGATCGCTTCTTTCCTCAGGAGTTGAGGGAGACAAAGATAGAAGAATTTGTTAACTTGAATCAAGGAAGGATAATAGTCAGAGAGTATGCTTTGAAATTCCATCAGTTGTCCCGGTATGCTCCTGAATTGGTATCTAATATGAGGGCTCGGATGAGAAAGTTTTCTTTGATATTGTCTCGTGAGTTGATTCTTAAGAGTAAGGCTGCCTTGTTGATCAAGGACATGGACATCTCCAGATTAGTTATGTATATGTAATAGGTCGAAGAGAAGAAAAAGAAGCAAGCTGAAATTACTGAGAGGTAGAGTAAGAAATTCTAGTATTCAAATAGAGAGGGAGCCAACAACAGAGTGGTAAATAATCTAAGAAGGAAGAGTTGGGGGAGTTCTAACTCCTATTCAACAGCTAGTGCTCCCTACCTAAAATTGTCTGGTGACCAAAGTTTTCAGGGTGATGATACTTCTATGGCACGGGGTGCCCAATCTCAGGCTAGTAGGGCCCAATCAACACCATCCTACCCTCTCTGCAAATTCTGTGGTCAACGTCATGGTGGTCAGTATGAGAAGGGGAGGAACCGATGTTTTATGTGTGGTCAGATTAGACATATGAAGAGGAATTGTCCCTCTAGTGTTGCTTTTGGGGAAACAAGGTCCTTGTTGCCTCTTCATCATCTCCAACACCAAAGGGTGCTACTCCTAGCTCTGGCACTACTCGTCAGGAGTCTAAGGCATATCCAGATGTTGTTACTGGTATATTGAAACTCTTTTCCCATGATATGTACTATTTACTTGATCCAGGGTCTATTCTCTCTTATTTGACCCCATTTATGGCTGTGAATTTGGGTTTTGATCCTGAGTATCTATCGGATCCTTTTTCTGTTTCTACCTCAATATGAAATTAACTCAGCTGGAGCCATTCTATACAGAGGAATAAAAATTAGACGTGTGTACGGAAGCAAATCAAAAACAAACTCTATTTTCCTATCCGGAGAAACACTAGGAAGATCATCCGAAAAGAGCTTTGGAAACTCATTAACCACAGGGACTGATTGTAAAGAAGAACCTTTTGAGTTAGAATCTTTAACCCGGACTAAGCGATAAAGACAACCCTTGGAGATTAACCTCCGATCTCTAAGATAAGAAATAAACCCCCTAGGAGCTAAGGAAGTACCTTCCCGTTCTATAACCGGTTCACCAGGGAACTTAAAGATAACTTTATAGGTCTAACAATAAAAGATGCGTAACAAGAATGCAACCAATCCATACTCAAAATTACATCAAAATCTACATATCCAACTCAAACAGATCCACCAAGGTCTTCTTGCCACTAATAGCTACCACACCCACCCCTATAGACTCTCCTTTCAATAACCGAGTCACCTACCGAAGTAGAAATAGAAAAAGGATCCAAAATTATTTCGAGATCAAAATCAAAAGATACAGCCACATATGGAGTCACATAAGAAAGAGTGGACCCTGAATCAAACAAACAATATAAGTCACGAGAGAAAAGCTGTAACGTACTAGTAACGACATCAGGTGATGCCTCGGATTCCTGCTGGGATGCCAAAGCATAAAACCTATTTTGACCAACACTAGAACCGAGAGTAGTAACAGAAGCAGATGCCACACCACAAGGTCCAGGAGCAGAAGATGAAGCCACAAGAATCTTATTCACCTCCGTAGCAACCTTATTGATCGGAAAATCCATGAGCTGATGGCCTATTTGGCCATACTTGAAGCATTTGTCCCATCCTTCCTCGCAATAACCCCAATGATAACGACCACAGAACCAACAAAGAGGACATGAAGAAACTGACTGACCTCCGCTCACCTGAGATTGGGAAACTTGTGCCCTAGAATTATCACCATATTGATGACGCCTGCCTCCCGACTGATAAGGAACACTAGAAGAAAAGAAGCTAGAACTCCTCCACTTATCTTTATTCCACTTTCCACTATATCTATCACCCTGAGACTAAGCACCTCTCTGATCAGAAAACCTGCTCCTATTTCCCTGACTATCCCCAAAATCCGCGTGCCTTCTCTTCTCATCCTTAACCTGCTGCATATGAATAGTCAACCTTGAGATGTCCATATCTTTAATCAGCAAAGCAGTCTTGCTCTCAAGAATCAAATCTCTATTCAACCCAGAAGCGAACTTCCTCTCGACCTCATATCAACCACCAAGTCAGGAGCATACCTTGATAGCTGATGGAACTTCAAAGCATATTCCTTTACTGACATCCTCCCCTACCTGAGGTTTACAAACTCCTTCATCTTAGCTTTCCTCAACTCCTGAGGAAAGAAACAATCCAAGAAGGCATTAGAAAAGGCCTCCCACAACCCTTTCTCTTCCATATCACCTCTATCTCTATCCCACTTCTCATACCACTAATAAGTAACATATTTAAGCTGGTAAGATATGAAGTTAACCCCCTCTATATTGGTAGCCTGCATCACCCGAAAGACCTGATGAGAACTAGCTGGAATAGGAAGAACTCCAACACCATCAGGAATAGGACCATGAGACCGAAGATGTACTCCAACGTAGGACGTAGCCCTTCAGCATTATCCCCAGATGGGATAAAAGAATTTTTTTGTGTTCCAGATCTAGAAGGCATGATTTGAAAGATGAGAAAACAAAGATTAGAGAAGATTTCAGGATTGAGAACTTAATCTTGAAGATAGAATACAAAGAAAGTGAAACTTTTCTAAATGTATTGTAGCCTCTCTCTTATGAGCGTGGTACGCTAAATGCCCCTAAAAGAGACTCTACTCGACATGGCTTTGTGGACTTCCAAGTGACAATGAACATAAATCTCTGATACCAACTTGACTCGTCTCAACCCCGGGCCTTGTCGTAATGGGCATCCCAAGTCCAACCTGGATAGGGACCGCCTTTTGTTACCCAATCTAACCACTTATATCCAGCCTTATGGGCTTAATTTCAAGCATATAACAAGATAATGTAAATGCTCTTATAAAAACTCTAGGATAGGGTTACAACTGTGACCGACCCAACCGAGTCCAACCGTACCACACCAACCACCCAACCATACCACACCATAGGCCATAAAACCGGTTATAAACAAAGAGAATATCAAAACACAATATGATAATTAATCCAAAAATGTAATATGATGGAACAGTGAGAAATCCTGTGATGTGGTGTTAGCCTACCAGCCTATTCCAATGCCAAGGTCGACACCAATACCGATCCCACCTATACCAATCCCAAGAAGTACCACAAAGCCTCTATCCAAGAGAGTAAATAAATACGGTTGGGATATGTCCCCAACCATAGACAAAACCAATATCCAAAATAAAGGAAAAGTGTCTAAAGAAATCCATAACATGAAATGATGCCTTTCGAAAGAATGGAAGCTCACCACTTCAGTCTAAATATTATCCCCGAGTCAATCACTATGTAGGAGAAGTCGAATAGACAGTTCCTATATAGCGTGGGTATACAGCCACCAGTAGATAGGTTAATGAGTGACCGCTATCATGAATCTCAAAATAAGGATAAAATAACACGTCATAAAACTAAGTAAAACCATCCATAATGCACATAATCATACATATATAAGTGACAGAAAAGGGAGCTGGGTTTAGCATGCATTTAAACTATTACCTGGGTTGTGTAGCTTGGCCGTCCTAAACCACCCACGGGCTATATGGGTTCAGCTCCCCTGTTGAAAGGGCCCTAGTGAGTGTAGCCACATGAACAGGGAATTATCCCATGGGATGACTAGTACATTCCTCAATAGTGTGACATCATGCGCACAGTCCACTAAGACCAATCCTCATATCGATAAATAAGAGTTTCCAATTTTGATCCCCCCCAGGACCGCCACCTTTCACGATTTTTCTACACACTCCACCATTAATGCCTAATTAAAACTATTTCCAAATCACCAACCAATCTATTTGCCATTTTATTAACCAAGGCTAATATTAGTGGTATCGTCATACCACCCCTTACTTGCAAGTAATATCCATAGCCAAACCATATAGGTTAAGGGAATTTTCAAGTGCCTTTCCATATACCATATTAAACCACTTGGGAGACTTTTATGTTCCCCACAAGCATAACCATTTAGCCTTTTCAAACTATTTAAACCATGTATAATTCCTTTACCAAGTTTTAAACATGCAAGAGTTCCATTAAAAGAAGTCAATGCAATAAACATATCTTCATAAGCATTTTATCAAACACCTTAGGGGCATAATATAACTAAAACCAATTCCAAAGACCATTAAACCATTACCATACAATTTAATTGTCCAAAACCACCATTATTGCATATAAAATCATAATTAAAACCATAGGAAATCATAACCATGCATTTAATATCAAAGCTCCCAAATAATAGTTGAAAACCATAATCATGAAATATTAAAACCATGAAATCATTCATATAAATCATGCCTTTAGTTGAAATTACAATGAGGGAAGAGAATCATGCCTTATACTGAAGAATTGATGGAAGAAAATAACCAATACAAGCCTCAAAGCAATCCATAAGATGAGCCCTAACCTTCTTGCCCCAAAAAGCTCTTGAGAGAATTATGGAGTGTTTTGGAAAAGTTTCTACGTGTTAATGAATAGAATAATAGGGTAAATAACCTCCTAAGTGCATTAAAAGTCGTGAGTCCTAATTAGGGTAAGTAGAAAAATGTCCAAAATACCCCTACATAAATTTCTTAAAAACCCATCACAGGGATACGACTCGTATGGGTCAGTCGTACCCTTCTATACGATTGGTACCCACCACTCGTATCCAACACTCAACCCTTGGATCAAACACTTTCCAGTATATGAATCATCCAATCAAGTCATGACCATAACATACGATTCGTATCCATGACCCGTATCCCTGGCAAAATAAAATACCAGGAGGATTAAACACTGTCCACCATACGAGTCCTTGATATGACTTGTATCAATCCCTATGACTCATACCCCTAAGTCTTACCCATTTCAGTGACCAAAATCATCCTACCAACTAACACTGGTTAGCATCTGACAGGACCATACCCCTAAGTCTTACCCATTCCAGTGACCAAAATCATCCTACCAACTAACACTGGTTAGCATCTGACAGCACCATACCACTTATACCCCAATATACGGCTCATACCCATGAGTCATATTGGGTCCATAGAATGGAATTCAAGGAAATTTTTTAAGGGTTGAAACCCAGGATATTTCATACATCATATTTATGTATCTCCTTTGCATAAACAAGAAAAAAGTAATACTTCAAGTGACATGACTACGGTCACTGATATGTATCCTGTGACAAAATTAAATGAGAGAGAATTTATTGAAATGAAGGGAGAAAAATGAAAAGGAGAAGAGAACAATTGGTGTTGTTTAATTATGAAAATATTCTGATGAAATCAAAGAAAGATAATCTGTTTCCAACTACGATAATCCTGATTTTGCTAATTAATCATATAATAATAATTTTACAGATTCATAGGGATAAAGGTTGGGTATTTTAAGTATTCTAATATTCAATTGAAAAATTCTTTGCCATTGATAGAGGTGGTAGTGTGGTGGAGATGGAGGTTGAGGTTTTGGATGTTCAAAAAGTTATTGGTGTTGGGTATTATATTTTTGTAATTATAGAATGGAAAATTTTTGAAAGATTAAGAGGTTAGACATTAATGGGTATTAAATGGGTGGAGAGAAGATTATCAGCCAAATTTTTAGATGGGCAATTAATATATTTGATTTTTAGAGTGACGATGGTGTATCTAAAAATTTAAAGAGAGAGAATTTAAATAAAAAACTTAGTAATTAATATAAAAGATAGGGATTTTACGTAGTTTAGGTAAGTTGAGTTGTGATATTAGGTAATTTTTCCATAAAACAACCATTCAGAGAAATTCTAACGGATAAGGAAGCACAGTTGAATTAGCCCTACAAATAAATCACTGCTAAAAATATACTAGAGTAAAATCTGCCAAAAAGTAGGGTTACTTAGTGGACAGATCAGAC
Source organism: Capsicum annuum (assembly GCF_002878395.1). NCBI lineage: Eukaryota > Viridiplantae > Streptophyta > Magnoliopsida > Solanales > Solanaceae > Capsicum > Capsicum annuum. Next base: position 140,888,996 of record NC_061111.1, read on the forward strand.
GGATAATTGTGCTTAACGATTTGACTTATTGATTATCGCCTTTTAAATTGTCATGACTTAATTTTTGATAATTTATGTAAAATATTTATTTTTGTGTAATTTGACTATTTCACCCATCTCTGTGTTTGCATTGTGGTATTTCTAGGGTATGGGAATGCTTGACATAATTTTCAATGTGTTTCGGTGTGATTTATGTGATATTGTGGTTTTTGGTGGATTGAAAAACCTTATAGTTGACTTCAATCAGTATTTATTGATCTGTGCATCGGATGACAAAATGGACTATGCCAACAGATACAAAATGTCTATTTTAGGGTGGTAACATGGTTGGTATGGTTTTATGGCTTTTAAATCTCATTTTGATCCTTGGTTCAAAAAATTGTAAAATTGGGTTTTAGGAGTCAACTTTGTGAAAATGATATTTTTTTTGAAATTCTGATATCTCCATTGAGTCCGGAGCATCAAATTTGATAGGTTAGCATAGTTCATTTGTATTTACAAGATTTCAAATAAATCTCGAGGGGTTCGCCGAACTTGGAATTTTCTAAGTCTCAGCTGGTGCCCTCACGTTCGCAGAATAAAAGCCGCGAATGCGATTCAACAGATTAGGCATGAGTATCGCGTATGTAATAGCTTAGCCGCGATTACGAGTACCATGTATGCGAGGACAGGCAGCGATAGCGATACCCGCCATCAGGCCAGGTACCGCGTACGCGACACTTGGTTGCGTATGCGATGCTTGGACTATATATATATACCTTATTTTTGCCATTTTCACCATTTTTGAGACTTGGAGCTTGGGTATTCATGATTTTGAGAAATTTCTTTCACTTCTAAGCTTGGGTAAGCACCATAACACCTATTACAACTACTTTTCTTTAATATCATCCTTTAATTTTTGTTTTAAACGTGGATTGAAAGGTGAAAATTGAGGATTTTGGCTCGGAAGGCATAAAAATTAAATCTCTTCAATCCAAACTCTGATTTTATCTTGTTTTCACTTGGGTTAGTTTCTAATCTTATAATTATCAGCTTTATTTCGACTTCATCTTCAAAACAACTTCGATTCTCGATTTTTAGAATGAATTTCAGGGACTTATACTGATAAAGCTTGAAAATGATTTTTCTTTGATTTGGACCTCATTTTTTCTTGGGTTTTCAGCTGTAGACTCCTATAAATACGGAGAACATTCTTTTGAAATAAAATTATAATTTTGCCATTCTTTTTTGAAACTCTATTTCGAGGGTCCTTTTTGATCCCGACTTGAAAAAGGCAATATAGGTGTCTTGGATTTCTTTTGATGCATAGATTCTATATTTGTATGATTTAATTGATTTTGAGTCCGTTCATGAGGAGTAAGGCTTTGGATCAATGGCTTTCGGACCCATTTTTCGACATTTGAGGTAGGTTATGACTTAACTTTCTTCAAATTGGGCTGGGTAGTTAATATTGGTACAAAATCATATTAAAGGTATGGGAAATAATTATGAAAATGGATATATTATTGTGTTATGCCCGTGTGGGGGTTATATATTGATGTTATTTGGAGGTTTTAAGATATTAATTGTTATGTGTGACCGTGTGGGGTCTTATATGATGTTGTTAGCCTTACGTATGTGAAATTAGTTGTATCTTTTCTAATGAAAAATCCTAATGGGTATCAATGGTATATTATGATGTATTTTACTCTTTTGGAATATGGCTCATGTTGGATTTCATGGATAGTTAGAAATATTGAGTGGATTATTAGTTCACTTGGTTGGTATATTAGTTGGATATGGAAATAATCATTCTAGTTGGTTATGAGAATTACATCCTCATATCATACACATTCATGAAATATTGGTACCACCGTGGTAATAGTAAAATCACTGACTTTTTATGACAAAAAATATGACATCTTTAAAACCCTCTATCGAAGGATGTGTCAGAGAGGGCTTATAGATAATGGTATTGGATATTTGTTGTATACGGGTTGATGAACGCCCCATGAATCCTATGTCGGAAAGCTTTAGCTCTGTAGGTGTATACAGATGTTGTGCACAACCTCGAGTATCATCATCATTATCATTATCATCACCATCATATTCATTATCATCATTATCTCTTTTGAATTTGTATTTACTTTGTACATTCTGTGATGTATTATTTTCCTTATGTGATACCTGTCTACTTGTCTTTCTCTTTCTTGTTTTTATGGTGTATGTAAATATTATAGAATTGTTAGTGGAGATGGTGTGGGCCACCATTTGGGATATTTTCTAATTGCAGGTGACGTGCCCTTATTGTAGATTTTGTATGATTTATTTTCTACTTTGCTCAGTCGACATAAGATACCTACAGAGTACAAGTAGACCATACTCACCCCTACTGTGCTATCTTGGTGCAAATCCAGGTTTGAGTGCGTCTTACGGTGGTTGACTTTGGGTGATCCGTAGGAGCTATTCGAGGTAGTGATTAGATTCTTGCTTCCAGAGTCTACTACTACCATTCTTTATTTAGGCTATGTCTTTATTTTACTTTTAGAGACAGAGTTGTTCCTATTTTGGATATCCTATGTATTTTAATCTCGAGTTGTATTAATTAGTTCTTACACTGTGACACCAAGTTTTGGGATTATGGTATGATCATTGGTTATGTTTTTCTGCTTTCATTATATGGTGTGGTTCAACATTGTTCTAGAAACCTTACTCTGGGTTATTGTTATTATTTTCCCTTCTTCTATAAGTTTGTGTGATAGGCTTACAACGGCAAGTGTCATCATGACCCTTAGTTTTGGGTCATGACATAAAGGTACTAATTCATTAGCTGACCGAGAAGGTAATGGTTGGTGAGGTATCAAATTAGCAATTAACAAACAATTGTTGAGCAGTGTAGCGAATAAATCTAAAAGATAAAGAAATATTAAGAGGTTATTAGTATATCCTCCATTTCTTCACTGACTAAGTTGTTTGTACATATTGTGATTCATCTATTTATCAATATTTTAGCCTCGTTGAGTTTTGTTCATACAATTTTTAATAGGTTATAATATAAAATCAAATAAGAATTTTCTTCTAGACCTAAGATGTAGAAATATTATTTAATTAATGGGTCGATCGATAGAAAAATCAAAACTCTAATATGATCTGAAATTTTCTGTTTATATCAAGCTTTGCAAAGAATACGTTGGAGTTGTTTCATTTTTTGCAGTCCATATTATCAAGAATAATTTATTTTGTTATTTAAGAATTAATTTCAATTTTTTTTATGTTTAGTGTTTCTCTTTGATAACTCCAGTGTAAAAGCAATGTCATAATTGTTACAAGAACAAGAAGTAATTTATAAAAAAAAGGGAAACATTGTGTGTAAGCTGTAAGAGAATAGGTCATGCCATTTGAACTTGCACATGCACTTCTAGAAAAATACTGATTGAACAAGAAGCATCCACATCTAAAAGTGGAATACCAATGAAAACATGGAAAATAGTCACATCCCCAAAGAATAATAGAGCAAACAAATCCAAACGACCCAACAAAAGCACAAGAGCATAACCAAAGGAAAAAAACACCCAAGTAAAAGTATTTGATAAATGCGGCTCTCTGATTAGTTTATTGAGCCTATTCGAAATTCTAATATTGACATTTTTCAAATATCTATCCTAGCAAAACCAATTATTTCTATTCAAAATAGTATCAAAATGAAACATAAAAATGATAAAAGAAATAATAAAAATGATAATGGTTTGAAAACACGATTAAGAACTGACGCCAATAATGGTTGATCGAAATTAGGGGTCAATGAGGGGAACCACATAGGATCCCATTGTACTGCTACAAAATGTGTCGTTTTTGAGAGAACGTGATACTGTGAACAAAAAGTCTTGTTAACATCCCAAACCATAAAGTCAGCAGTAAAGGTGCACTATGGGTCGTAGATCCCCTACTGAAGCGTAAATCTAAGAAACCCCTACGGCCTCTCCCATAGATATTTCCACTTTCCACCTCAACTTACCTAGAGTAATTTATTTCCTGCAGAGAATAATCATCACAATGCATCGATTGAAATGACCATGGCCTTTGCGTCAACTATGACACCTCTTATATCACTACTTTTATAAATGAGGGTCACCATTCCTAAGTTCAAAATTTTTAAACCAATCTCACCACCATTGACAAAAACAACTAATAGCTAAGACCTAAGCAACCAACTTGTGAAAAATCCATTAGACTTTACACGACATTGATACCATCAGAGCATACATAGTCAATATGATTGGAGCTTGCATTATAGGGTCATACATTGAACTTAACTGTAAACATAAGGACACAATTAGTGATCCTAATACTCTGAGACCCATGTAATACCCCGGGTGTTTGGGTAGCCTAAATCGAGCTTAAATTGAGCCTATGTGTCCCTAGATCTAGTATAGAACACCTCGGGATGGGTTCAAATGAGTTGGGGAAAGTTTGGGAATCAAAAATAGGTCGTGCATCACAAGGGATCCAACACGTCTTGGTCCCATGCCATGAGGGACCTTACAAGGATTCATTGCCTCACCCCTGCGCTAGGCCTTACCTGTAAAGGAGGAGCCTTGGGATGGGCCTTGCACCGCGAGGATGGGCCTATGTATTAGGGTCTGAACCATAACCTCTCTACTCTTTATTAATAAAATGTCATTAATACTTGTTTTAAAGGGTATTTAGGTTCTTTCACATCCAATAAATCGTCCCACCTTTACTTAACCCATTTCTAAGCCTTAAACCATTTGTAATCAGCCAAAAGGGATTATTTTTATCTTCAAAACCATAACTGAAAGCTTCAAAGCTAGGTTAGATTAGGGCTCATATCATTGGCATTTTCTGTGGGAAAGCTCATCAAAAGGCATGTTGAACACATCTTTACTTTAGTTATCTTTATTTTGTATTTTTAGCTTATATTCATAAGTTTTTATGATTGTTTAAAAAGCTAGTTGAGGGATAGTTGCCATATACTTATATCTATTTCCCCTTGTCTTAATGATTTTTCATGTTTAAATAATAATTTGTAAACTGAAGTGTGACTTATAAAAAGGGTGAAATTAGTATCTTGATTTCATAATGAGTATGGCTTTTGCATGGTAAATATATGAACCTTAACCTATTTCATAACTTGGTTTTAATGGGGATTTTATATTGTTTAACTCGTCCTTTGAAACATTGTATAACATTAATGGAAAATGGTTTTCATTGGATTTTCAAATTAGAATTTAGAATTTAAATGGTTTAGTGGAACAATACGACATAATATGAATTGCTTACAAGTCTTGGTATGACGATACCAATGTGGGAATGCCTTAATGAAAGACTCCACAGTTAAAATATACAAAATATTTTAATTGAGATTTAATGGGAATTGTGTAGCTTCCCAAGAAGGTGTAGTCCTTGTGACCAACACTTGAAATCATATTTGTCGATGTAAGGGTCTATGACCATTGTGTGCTTGCTTCGCCTAATTGTAAACAATTATTTTTTTGGGAGGTTATTATTTATTGGTGACTCAAGCCTAATCCTTATCCATGTGGCTAACATGGATTGGGGCTCCGTTGGTTGGGGGTACCAGACCTATATAGCCCATGGGTTACTGAAAGTCCGTGTAAGATACATAGTTTAGTATTAAATTTTAAATGGTCATATATTTATGTTCCTTGTACCCTGTCCTTTATTTTCTTCTTATTATTATGGAGTATGATCATATATTTTATGACTGATTTTGGTATATGTATATTTTATCCTTTTCCTTGGGTTGTATGCCAGTACTCGATGTAGTGACCATCCCAGATGCTAAATCATTTTATAATGTAGGTTTGAAGGCCTTTTATTATGACCTCACAGGATTAGGTAGTTCGCTATTTTATTAGATGTTGGTGAGAAGTGGTGAACCCTCCATCATTCGAAAGGCCTTGTTACTTTTTAGTTATTTTATCAAATCCATTCTTTTAGTTTTCTTTTGGCATAGTCGGGGTCATGTCCCAACTTAGTAGATGCTTTATAGATAGAGGCTTGTAGAAAGTATCGAGTTGTTGTTTTTTGGATTTGGTTTTGACTTAAAAACTTTATTTTATGGTTTATCAAACTCCTTATATGTTGGATTGTCTTTCACATGTTTCTTATCTTATAATGCTTATGATAAAAGGCTAAGAGGTCATCTCATGCCTTGGTAGGCTTGGATTGCCCATAATGGCTAGGGCCCCAATTTGGATCATGAAAAACTTGGTATCAGAGCACGGTTCAAAGTCACTGGGTATCTATAAGCCCTGTCGAGTAGAATCCCATTTATGAGTGTGTAGTGCACCAACTTATAAGGGGGAAGCTATGAGGAATTTAGGAAGTTTCCCTTATTTAAGATCTATTTCGTGCTAGAGAGTCAAGTTACAATGAATTTTCTCTAACCCCGAATTTCTAGTGTTTGCCTCTACGAAGATTTGATGGTCTTAGGAATTTAGCTGGAACCTCCATCCCAAAGATCTGATGGTCGTAGGAATTTTACTGGAACCTCCATCCTAACTAGGGATAATACTGAGGAGGTTCTCCCTACCTACGCAATGTAGACTTAGTATAGGGCCAGTACACCTGACTTCACTGCTTCTCTTGGGGTTCCATTAGTCCCAACTAGTCCTTTTCGAGTTTTCAAGTTATTGTTAACCACACTTAGTCCCATAAAAAGATGTCTCTAATGTTGAGTTTTGTTAGTCAAATCACATATTTGCTTAAATATAGCATTATAGTTTCATCGGTCAGATCATATTGGTCCTATCACTGGATCATCTGAGGTCACTCGAGTTGGTCAATTTATAATTCTGAATCCACCAAATTTTATGGGTAGGCATTGGTACAAGAGGAAGATTTGGGAAATATTATCCTTCAGCTAGTGCACCAGTCCTCAAGCCTTCAGGTAATCAATGTTTTTAGCCTAGTAATAGCCCTAGGGTGTAGGGTGATTAGTCTCAGGCTAGTGTAGCTCAATGATCCCCATATTACCCTCTTTATCATTTCTATAAAAAGCCTCACCATGGATATTTTCATGAGTGGAAGAACTTGTGATTTATATGTGGTCAACCCGATCATATGCAATGAGATTTCCCCTTAACTAGGGTTGCATTTAGGGCTAATAAGACTTCAGTTTCCACCTCATCAGCTCCTCTTGTGAAAGGTGCTACTTTAGGGTTGGAGAATGGCCGTAATTGCTTATATGCACTGTCTACTAGTCAGGATTTTGAGGCATCTTCAGATTTTATGATTAGTATGTTACAACTTTTCTCCTGGATATTTATGTTTTGCTTGATCCCCATTCCACCCTATCCTTTGTGACTTCTTATATGGTTGTACACTTTGGTTTTGGTCATAAAAGAATTTCTGACCCTTCTAAATTACGACCCTAATAGGTGGGTCTATTGTTGCTATAAAAGTCTATAGGGGTTGTGTTGCGTCCATCTATTATATGAAAATGGTGATAGATTTAATAGAGTAGCTGGTTGACTTTGATGTAATCTTGGGAATGGGGTAGGTCTATTGTTGCTACAAAAGTCTATAAGGGTTGTGTTGTCTCCATCTTTCTTATGAAAATAGTGGTAGATTTGATAGAGTACCTAGTTGACTTTGATGTAATCTTAGGAATGGATTGGGTTCACTTGTGCTATGCCTTTTTGGACTGTAAGACCCGAAAAGTCACCTTTCATTTTCCTAATGAACTGGTGATAGAATAGGAGGGGAGTTCCTTAGTACCTAAGGGGAAGTTTATCTCTTATCTTAGAGCTCAAAAGTTGATATCCAAAGGGTTCTTATATCATTTAGTTTGAGTCAATAATTCTAACCCTGAAAGTCCCTCATTGCAATCTTTTCTGATAGTTAATGAGTTTTCTAAAGTTTTTTCTGATGATCTTCTTGGGATTCCTCCCGATAGGGAAATAGACTTTGGGATTGATCTTTCACCTAATACCCATCCCATTTCCATTCTACCATATAGGATGGATCTGATGGAGCTAAAAGAACTAAAAGAGCAATTAAAAGAACTCCTTGATAAGGGTTTTATCCATCCTAGTGTTTCTAATTGGGGCTCTCACATACTTTTATGTGAAAAAAAGATGGGTCTTTCGGATATTTATGGACTATCATCATCTTAATAAGGTCACATTAAAAAATAAGTATCCTCTTAGTAGTATTGATGATCTCTCTGATCATCTTTAGGGAGCTAAGTGTTTCTCTAAAATAGACCTCTATTCAGGTTACCACCAGCTAAAGATTGGGAAATCTAATGTCCCCAAGACTGCTTTCCAAACTCGTTATGGCCATTATGAATTTTTGGTTATGTACTTTGGGTCAATGCTCCGACTTCTTTCATGGACCTTATGAATTGGGTCTAGATAATTTCTGAACTTGTTTGTCATAGTTTTTATTGATGACATATTGGTGTACTCCAAAAGTGAGAAAGATCATGAAAATCACCTCCGAGTTGTATTGCTGTAACACCTCGTATGTTTCTAAGCTAGAAATCGGACCTTCTTTCCTATATATGTAAACTCTAATCTCGTGATTCATACTTGAATCCATGTTTCATGATCATTAACCTAGTGTGAATATATTTTATGAGGTGGGAAAGATGTTCATAAGAGTCACTTAGATCAAAGTGAGCTAAGAGCCTTTGATTTAACCAAATTTTGGTGTTTGATTCCACAAGGGTCAGCTTTATAAGAGTATAACTTTATGTATATGTGTAATTTGGCATCTTAAAACCCATAAAATTTTAGATAATTGAATTAGCTTTCTAACGATACCAATTTCTCCTTAACCCGATACCCGAGCAAAAAGTTATGGCCATGCAAAGGGTTGTGTGTCGCCTATCAAGCGCCTAAGGCTACTGGAATGGGTGTGCGATTGGCTAGGCGTCGCCCAGCAAAGGGCTAGGTGATTATCCATCTGTCGCCTAGCCCAGGGCTAGGCGATTGACTATGCATTGCCAACCTTGGCTTGGGTGATTGGTTGGGCGTCGCCTAGGTCATTGCCCAGTGCCAAAAACATTCCATTTTTTACTTAAATCAAGGGTGTTGAAGTCATTTCACACCCCTAAATCATTCCTAATCACTTTAAAATTATTTGATGAAGTATTAAACACATATTAACTCCTCTCCTTTAATCCTAAACAATCATTACACAAATTAAAATCCTCCTTCATTTCCAAGAACAAAAATCCAAGTGTCATCTCTGACGAATCAAGAAATTAAGTTCCAAATTCAAAGTTCTCTCCAAGGATTCTTTCAATCAAGGTATGTGGGGTTTATGAACACGGATTAGGGTTCATACCCAAACTATCTTGTTTTGAGTCTGTGAAGATTACAAAGATGATTTAAGTATAGATGTATATATTTATTCTCATCTATTTATGCTTTGACTTGAAGATTTATATTATGAATTGAATTTCATTATCTTGACTTGATATTGTTGAAATATTTCCAGATGATTATTGAGAATGAATCTTTAGTGTGAATTTTTGAGAATTTAAGTATATATGCTCTAAACCCCAAGTATGAGTTTTGAGATTTCATGAAGACTATGATCTTAAGTTTCTTTGATAATTTTCTATCAAGACTTAAAGTAAAGATTTATATTTTGATGATAATCTAAGACATGGAATCCATATTTGTTCATCTTGGTTTTTTATTTAAAGCAAAGAGAAGCACACATGGTTTTCATTATACAAACCTTGTGCTATTTTAAGGTGGATTTCTTAAAAGTATGAGCATATAAGTAATATGGGAGTAGTATTTAGTACCGATTTGGATATGAGTCCAAGGTCACATGCCCCATAACTACGTGCACAATAGGTTTAAGTCCCATTGTGGGTTAAGTATAGTTATCACTCAAGTTAAGGTTCTATTCCGATGGCAAAGGTAGAATAACTCTCCTCAATGTAGGTAAGACATTGGACTCCATGATAGAACCTCCCAAAAGAAAGAGTAAATAGTAAAGCTTTTAGAATTAAGTGTTATGGCTCATAAAGTTTATCCTTATGCTTCATTACTCATGTTTATGATTTTACAACCTTTGTTTTATCCAAGCTCAAGGTGAGTCATCTACATTTAGCATGCATTATTTGAAAGTCTATGAGTATATTCAATTATTATTCAACTTATGCATTCACCCCTACATACTCAGTACATTCAAAAGTATTGACCCGCATATATGTCTATATGCTACATTGTCTTATAATTTAGGTACCAGTTATAAACCACACATCATAATCAGACAGTGTGCAACTTTTAGTCAGTAGGTGATGAGTCTTTTTGCTTTAAGGGCTCGAGTCAATCATAGTTCTAGTAGCATCTTATTTTCTTTATTCCGTCGTATTGATTAGGGATAGCTGGGGGTCATGTCCCGGCTACCAGTAGTCAGTATTAGTAGAGGCTTCATAGATAATTAGTAGAGTTGATGTAATTAATTCTAGTTTTGTTTTATATAACCAGATTTGTAATCAATTTAAATAGTCTTGTTGTGATTATGTTCAACTAAAGACTTCTCTTCCACTCATCATTTCTAGTTTTTACATATTTAAATCAGTAGCTCAAGAAATATGCCAGTACAAAGGTTAGCTTGGGATCACTTATGGTCCTAATCACTGTGTGATGTCCAGGAGTGGTATCAAGGCATTATAGTTGCAAACTCTTAAGGATCAGGAGCTGTATGTGAAGTTTTCTAAATGTGAATTTTTTTTTAGTGTTGTGACATTTCTTGGTCATGTTGTCCCTAGTAAAGGGATTAAAGTGGATCCACAAAAGATTGAGGCGGTAAAAAAATAGCCTAGACCCATGACTCCAACCAAAATTTGGAGCTTAATGGGCCTGGCAGGCTATTATAGGAGATTTATGGAAAGTTTTCCATCTATTTCCGCTCCGCTTACGAGATTGACTCAAAAGAAGGTAAAATTTCTATGATCTAATGTTTGTAAGGGTAGTTTTATAAAATTTAAGGATTGATTGACGTTTACTCCTATTTTTATCCTACCTGAGGGTACTAAGGGGTTATGGTGTATTGTGATACATTCTTTATGGGACTTGGGTGTGTGCTTATGTACCATAGGAGTGTTGTGGCTTATGCCTCTATACAACTTAAGGTGCACGAGACCCAATTCATTATCCAGAGTTAGAAACTATGGTTTTTGCATTGAAAATTTGGCGTCACTATTTATATGGGGTACATGTAGATATCTACTTGGACCATAAGAGCTTACGTAGGTGTTCACCTAGAAAAAATTAAACCTCAGGCAAAGGAGGTGGCCTTAATTGCTTAAGGACTACAACATAAGCTTGCACTACCACCCAGGTAAAGCTAATGTTGTTGTTGATGCTCTTAGCAGGTTGTCCATAAGGAGTTTGTCTCACATGGAGGAAGAGAATAAAGTATTGGTTAAGGATATTCATCGATTAGAAAATTTAGGAGTCCGTCTGTTGAACTCAAATAGAGGAGTAGTTGTTCAAGAAATGGCTAAATCATCTCTTGGGGATAAAGTTAAGAAGAAATAGGTGTATGATCCTATGCTTATGCCAATTAAGGATGATGTGGGTCAGCAGAAAGTTATGGCATTCAAAATTAGGGAGATAGTGTTCTTAGATATCAAGGAAGATTGTGCGTTCCCAATATAGATGGGATGAAGGAGAGGAGTTTGACTGAAGCTCATATGCTTAGATATATGGTTCATCTCGGTTCAAAAAAGATGTATCATTATTTGAAGGAGATGTATTGGTGGAATAGTATGAAGATGGATGTATAAAATTTTGTTGCCAAATGTATAAATTTCCATAAAGTCAACGTCGGGCATTTGAGATCTGGTGGCACCTCCCAACAGATAGCCTTACCCATATGGAATTGGGAAATAATTAACATGCATTTTGTTATCGGTCTTCTACGATCCCGAAACTAATACAATTCTATTTTGTTCATTGTTGATAGAATGACCAAGTCTGCTCACTTTCTGCCTGTGAGAATGAATTACGTAGGAGAGGATTATGCAAAGTTATTCACTTGAGAGATAGTTTGGTTGCATGAATGTAACACCCCAATTTTCTAAATCGGAACACTACACGGTGCTCATGACCCTAAAGGACCACAAGCTAACCCATGACTGATATATGTACCTGTATGCTGCATAAAGTACTGAATAATGCGAAAACATGCACTGAAAGGCCATAAGGTTCAATACTGAACATAACATGAATAAGATAACATCTATGGGGTAATACAGGACCCAAAACAAAACTGTAAACACTGAAGTCTGAAACATAATACTCTGCATCTAGTTTGAAAGCCTCTACAGTCTGAATAATCAGAATAAGGAGTTGATGGAATATGTCCCCAACTAACTCCAACTAATAACTAATCAATGAAATAGTGGAGAAATAATCATGTCCTCGAAGGATGAGGACTCACTTCTATTCTGACTGCTGAGACTGGAATCTACTATTGATCTGGAACTCGTGTCTTTGAACCTATGGTGTAACATAAAAAGAAAGTACCATAGTAAAAATACGTCAGTACAATGGAATGTACTGAGTATACATATGAGGTAGGCTATTGTAAGGGTTAACATACATGAATAATGCTAGCTGACTGTCTAACATGAATGCAAAAATGCATACATAAATACGTAACTATAACTGACACTGTTATATTGTGATTACTGAATTTGAATACTGATGACATGACATACTAATAACTAATATATCTAATAGCATAAATAAATGTATCTGAATGTAACTGATAACATGGGTGACTGTATCTGACAGTCCTGAATCTAATGGAACTATCTGAGTTCCTTATTGTATCTGAGTCAATTGTATCTCACAGTCTTGAATCTGAAGAACTATCTGATTCTTTTACTGAGACTGGTACTGAAACTATGGGAGGTAGTATTTAATCGACATATCCCTGATACGCCATTATGGCTGAGTTGGGGTCCAATCTGTAACCCCAATTGGAAGGGTGTCAATACCGCACCATTGGTAAGAACAAGCTGTAGACGACCCTTATCTGATAGTATTCCCAAAAGAAAATGGTGGGGCCCTTAACTGACAATGCTTATCCACCTTATTAACCATCATCGGACAGTGTTGATGTCTCAACCTATGCTGGCTACATAGTTTTGGAATGCAAGGATGACTTTTAAGGATCACACCCTCATCTGATAGTATGTATCCCGATCCTTGGGTTCACTCGGTGCTAATTCCTACTCCCATTTGAATGGACACTGAACATGATTTACTGAACTGAACATGAGCTGAGCTACTAAGTTTTGTTGACTGGCGGAATACTACTGATATTTGACAACTGACTGAGTCATGAGATCATGGAGATTTTTCTTGAGTCATAAGACTATCTGAAGTCTAAGGATTCATAGTTTAACTGAGAGTATCGTAGAAACTTGACATGGCTCTAGGTACACAGCTAATGTTTCGGGTACAAGTAACCCCAGGACTCGATAGAAGGAAACTGACAAAGCATGACTTACTTGAATACATAATAATCATCATAATACATTTACTGAAGCATTTCATCAATCATGTGATAGGCATAACCTTGTACGTACATGGGGATTTCATAATATCATGCTAATTAGACACTTTTCCTTCATGTAGGCATTCAACCAAACACATAGTAGGCATAGAATGTGTAAACAACATCATACAACAATTAACCGTCGTGATTCAATTCCAATTTAATCATTCAAGGGTTTAGTCCTAGGGTTTCATGAATCTATACCGATACAAATCTACCCATATGGAATTTAACACTCATTCATGGAATACAATTCAATTAATCATTATCAACCTGAACAAAAGCAGCCCAATCATGAGATCCATAAGAAAATCCATAACTTGAATTTAGAAAAAGGATTCTTGGGATTCATGGATGAAAGGAGTCCATGAATGAACACTATGCATACCTTAGTTCATGATTTCATGAAGATTGATGGTGAAACCTTCTTGACTTTGAATCTCTAATAGAAACCCGATCTTGTTCTTGAGAGAAAATTGAGAGAAAATAGTATATTTTGGGTGAAGAATAGCTAAATAACGTGTTATTGGATTTAAATAAGGGTAGGAAATTGACCTTTTTAACCCTGGACGCGTCATTTAATTTCAATAAAATTTTCCCAAACTAGGACCCTGACACGATGCGGCGTTATCATGTCGTGTCACTGGAAATTGACAATTAGGAAATTGAGGGATGGCACGACGCGGAGCCATCACATTGCCCCTTCTTTCGTGACCTAGAACTTTGGTGCGACGCGAGGGAAATCACGCTGAGACACTGGAAAAAGGACAATTCTGAATTTAAGTGCTGGCGCAACGCGCCATAATTGCAGACATCGACTAGAAATTGCCAAATGTCATTTCCACTTGTGGCGCAGCGCGCCACTGACTAATATGGTGCTGTTTTATGACGAGAACTTGAAATAGTCATAATTTCTTACCCAGTTATCGGATTTAAGCGAATCATATATCTATGGAAAGCTTGTTGAATTTTCCACATGAAAAAAAGTAAAAATCTTGAAAATTCCTCATGGAATAATTATCATTCACTTTAGAAGCTAATACTAGGCATTCTTGGGACGAAATTTGCTAGAAATCTTTGGGGTATTACAATGAAGCCCTGATGTCTATTATATCCGATCAAGGTATGCAATTTTCTTCTTATTTTTGGTTATTTTTTCAAAAGGGGTCGGGTACGCAAGTGAACCTTAGTATCGCTTTTCACCTGTAAATAGATGGACAAGAAAAACGTACTATTAAGACATTAGAAGATATGTTAAAGGCTTGTGTAATTGACTTTAAGGGAAGTTGGGTTAATCATTTGCGCTCACTAAGTTTGGATATAGAAATAGTTATCATTTCAACATCAAATTGACTTTTTTTGAGACCCTTTATAGTAGGAGATGTAGATCATCAATTTAATGGTATGAGATGGTGAGTCTAGAGTATTCAAACCTTACTTGTACATTAAGAGATGGAGAAAGTCAACATTATTTGAGAAAGGCTTAAGACTGCTCAGAGTTGCCAAAAGTTTTATGCGAATTTGAGGCGAAGAGATCTTTAGTATGGGGTTGATAATTGGGTGTTCCTGAAGGTTCCTCCAATTAAAAAAGTTATGATATTTGGGAATAAGGTGAATCTTAGTCGCTATTATATTGGTCCACATCAAATTTTGAAGAGAATTAAAAAGGTTGCGTATGAATTAGACTACTGGTGAGTTTGGCATCGATTCATCCTGTATTTCATGTGTCCATGCTCAAAAAATATATGGGTGATTCTTCATTGATAGTGCTCGTTAAGGATATTGATGTGAAAGATTTGTTGTCCTATGAAAAAATTCTAATTGAAATCTTGGATTGACAAGTTCGAAAATTGAGAACTAAGGAGATAGCTTTGGTGAAGGTGCTATTGAATAACCAAAAAGTGGAGGAAGTTACATGGGAATTATAGTAGAAAATGAAAGATAAATGTACCATTTTGTTTCCATTATTAGACGGGGGTGCTTGAGGTACACATCTTGCACTTTTTTAAAGCATTTCAAGTTTATTTTGAGTTTCTCTGTATTCTTCCTTATATCGTGCTGAGGGTGTCCTAATCTCTCATTAAGGGATGAATGATCCTAAGAGGGTGATATTTTAATACCATGGATACTTGGGGAGCCTAAATCAAGATTAAAATAAGCCTATGTGGTCCCTATATCGAGTATAGAACACCTCGGGATGGGTTCAAATGCGTTGGGGAAAGTTTGGGCATGGAAAATAGGTTGTACATCGTGATGGAGACAACGTGCGTTGGACTCTCACCGTGAGGGAGGCTCATTTCCTTGCCACCACTCCATGCCTCACGTCGTGAAGGTAGCCTCACGATGGGCTCCACACTGCAAGGCTGGGCCTCCGCACTGTGACCCCTTCCGTCTTTGTCAATAGGACGTCATCTTAACTTTTTTTAATGGTATTTAGGTTCTTTCATGTCCTATTAACCATACAACCTTCACTTAACTCTTTTCTAAGCCTTAAAACATCTGTAATCACTTAAAAAGTGTTATTCTTCTCTTCAAACCCATAATCTCGATGGTTTTGTACTCAGATATTATTGATTTTATTATCGAGATTGTTACCTCAAGTCTGTCCAACAGACTACTATATTGCTCAGCCACTCTTCGTTCTTATGTAAGGGTTAGAAGGATTCAAATCTAGGGTTCTAGCTTAAGGATCATATCATTGGCAATTTCCAGGGGAAACCTCATCAAAGGCATGTTTAACACTCCTTTACTTTAATTATTATTATTTTGAGTTTTTATCTTATAAATTATATGTTTTAATAATAGTTTATAACGCTAAGGTTGAGGTATTTGGTTGCCATATACTTATATTTGTTTCTCCTTGTCTTAATGGTTTTCCATGTTTAAATAATGGTTTGTAAACTGAAGTGTGACTTACAAAAAGGTGAATTTGGTATCTTGATTTCATAATGGATATGGTTTTTACATGGTAAAGATATGAACCTCAATCTATTTCATAACTTGGTTTTAATGGGGATTTTATAGTGTTTAACTCGTCTATTGAAACAATGTATAACACTAATGGAATATGGTTTTCATTGGATTTTCAAATTGTAATTTAGAGTTCAAATGGTTTAATGGAACGGTACGACATAATATAAATGGCTTGTAAGTCTTGGTATAATGATACCAATGCGGGAATGCCTTAATGAAGACTCTATTGCTAAAAATGTACAAAATGTTTTAATTGAGTTTTAATGGGAATTGTGTAGCTTTCCGAGAAGGTGTAGTCCTTGTGACCAATACTTGAAACCACTTTTTCCAGCGTTGGGAGTCTATGATCACTATCTACTTGCTTAACGCGGTTGTACATAGTTATTCTTTTGGGATCTTATTGTCTATTGATGACTCTTGCCTAATCCTCGATCCATGTGGCTACCATGGATTGGGGCTTCGTCTGTTAGGGGTACTAAAACCATATAACCCGTGGGTTACTGAAGTTCGGCGTAAGCTACATAGTTTAAGATTAAATTTTAAATGGTCATGTTTTTATGTTCCTTATACCTTGTCCCTTATTTTATTATTATTATATAGTATGACTATGTTTTTTATGACTGATTTTGGTACATGCATATTTTATCTCTTTCCTTGGATTGCATGCCAGTATTTGCCGTACTGACCATCCTCGGATGCTACATTATTCATGATGTAGGTTTGGAGACCTTTTCTTGTAACTCTATGCAACATTAGGTCATTTGTTATTCTATTGGACTGTTGGTGTGAAGTGGTGAACCCTCTATCATTCGGAATACCTTGTTACTTTCTAGTAATTTTATCATATCCGTTCTTTTGGTTTTCTTTTGGAATGTCGGTGTCATGTCCCGACTTAGTAGATGTTTTATGGATAGAGTCCTATAGACAGTATTGGGTTGATATTTTATGGATTTTTTTTTGACTTACGAAATCTATCTTATGGTTTATCAAACTCCTTATATGATGGGTTGTCTTCCACATGTTTCTTATCTTACCATGCTTATGGTGAAAGGCTAAGGGGTCAGCTCATGCCTTGGAAATCTTAGGGTGCCCATCATGACCAGGGTCTCGATTCAGGTCGTGACTGCCCAATATACCTAGTCCATATTATCAAGGAGGTATTGAACTAAGCAATAAGGTTTGGGGAATCAACAATGGATTTAAACCCATCTAGAGTCCTTGATATATAGAGATAGAGACCTGAATTTGAATGAACACTCCAAAACTCATCATCTGATGATCCAGGTGTTTTAAAACCTCACTTTTTTCCCTAATATTGTCAACTTTCATACTTCTAAGTCCATATTTCAGCCATGGACACCAATGGAAGCCCTATACCAATATCCACTACAAAAAGCCGCAATGCAGGAAGAAAGCTACGAAGAGAGAAGCAGCTCGGCCGAAGAAGTTAAAAAGTAAACACGAGCTAGGATAATTATTGGCTACCTTGTGGGAGAAAAAGGTAGAATACTTTCTACCTAGAAAGTCTTCTTCTAAAAGAGTTGGAAGAGGCTACTAGCAAAGCAATTATAGTGTATCGTCCCAGAAAAATAATGATGTGTACTTTGAATTTGAAGAACCACAGGGAGTCAATTGCCTTGTACCCAATAAAGGAACCAAAAAATCCAACCTATGTGGTGAAGGGGGAAGACTTAAAATATAATTACCACCTTAAACGAATGTAATAAGCTTCATAATTTAAAATATGGGAAGATAAACTAGTTCTAGATTGCAAAGGCAATGCGATGTTATGGTGAAAATGCACAAGCCATTTTATGATTCTTCTATTTACACAAGGATTATTGAGTGAAAATCTCACATAGGGTTTTAGGTTCTATTGTCATATTCAGTCTTCTGCTCTAGGCTTCTTCATAGTAGATAAGTGTACTACTACAAAACTCAATTTTCTTTTTTGTAGGGTAAATACACAAACACACAATGATAGTCCGATGTACTAAAGCTCCTGCTATGCACAGGTCAGGATAAGGCCTAACCGGGATAATTAATCCCGAGATTAGTTATACCACCATATATATGGGATAACTTATATCATCAATATGGTGTAAATAGTGGGATAAATAATCTCGGTACTAACTAATACCTCACACCAAACATGGGAGAAAATAGCACTACATTTTATCCTAAAACTATTTATCCCTTATACCTCACACCAAACTACCCCTTAAAAAGTTTGTTGAACTCCTGGTTACACAAATACACAAAAAATGCAATTAAATTAAAAAAATACAAAAATTGACAAAAATAAATAAATAAAAGAAGAAAAAAGCAAAAGTGATAAATAAACACCTGTAAACCACTACCAATCATACGATTAACAGCATTGTTACCACCGCCACCAACACCGATGACTTTAATTTTAGCAGAATCCATTGGACTAAATGAGCTCGAAATGGTGACACATTGCTGCCGGGAAGTACATTTCCAGCCAGCTCCGATGAAGAAGCAGTGTTTTCGGCGAGCTCCGGAAGTATGGGGCCTATTACTATGAGCGGATTCGATTGAAAATTAACACCATTAACAACCAAATAACAACACCCAAAACTTCCTTCTCCCATTTTCCAAAAAATAAGCCACACCCACAAACACCAAAATTTCACTTCATTTTTATATCCATCCACACTCTAATTTTCATCTACAGAAACCTCCACTGATAACCATCAACACCCATTAATTTTGTGCAATAAATGATTATATTCACTCTGACCACTACAAGAAAACATGCCCTCCATCGATAGTCGATTATCACTACATCATCAGTGAAATCCTGTAACACCATCACCATCGATCCATCCCTTAATCTAAATAACAAAAACTAAATCTCCACAACATTCTCGATTCTATCGAACCTGAGTTGAGAGAAAGGGTTACGACTAAAATATGGTTCAAGGTATTAGTTGTGTTGAAACACTAGGGGTTGCAACACACAGTAAGGGACCAGGTCCCTCAAAGTCAATCACAGGCAAAAACATAGTATAGTAACCAGGAATAAAGAGATAGTGTAGGAAGATTAGAAACACAAGATTTTAACGTGGAAACCTTCTTTCTCAAGGAAGGAAGAAACCACGTCTAGCCCTCACAAGCTCTCCAAAATCCACTGTAATCAAACTCCTGATTACATACTTCAATGAAACTAGCTCTAGGTTTCTTTCTCTTGTAATAACTCTACTATAAGCTCATTTTGACAACTCTGCCAAGGACAAACCCTGATATTTATTAACTTTAACCAATATCCACCTTAGGTAACACCTAAGCTCTTTATAAATAAGGAGAAAAGTTCATTGCTCTTATAACATGAGTAATTCATTTACAAATCAGAACTCACTCAAGAAAAATTTCTATTTAAGCACACTCATACAACTAAGAATTTGAGCAATGTTGAATATGGAGTTTTTGTTTTTTTCCCACTCTTCTCTCTTTGTATTTGAAAAACCCATTTGATGAAGAAGAATATTTTTCCTTTTATAGATGAGTGATGATTAGGGCTAAAATGTCATTGTACCAGGTGTCCTAATTAGTACAAGCAGCACATGCCAGTTTGTTACACAAATAGACAAAGCTGTGCAGACGCATATCAATTGTATTGTTGCCTCGAACATCCAGGGACCTAGTCCCTTGTAGTCATATGCTCATTGTCAAAACTACATATAGCAATTTACCCCCTTTTTGATAGTGACAAACCAAGCATCAATACACATCTATAATATTTAATCAGTGTGATTACAACTTTTTGAAGATGAATGTTCCCCTTATTATCTTGCTTCCACCATCATGCAACATAGGGACCTGATCCCTTATTGTTATTTACTTATCAAGATTTAATTTCTTCCTCATATAACTGTACCTTACCATACTTTCCCTTATCAGTATTTATCATATGAGCGGGCATATACCTTGTCCTTACACATGAAGTCAGTATCCTCCCTTTTGGCATTATTAAAAAAGAATAATAGTAAACCAAGAAGAAAGAGATTAGTTAACTCATGGCCACTAGGGCAAAAGTAACATGAAGAACAACTTTAAAATAAAGTAGACAAATGAAGCACAAAACAAAATTCATTCATTCATAAAAGTTAGCACCAATGCAGCAAGCTAAAATAATCAAGATAAAACAATTGTCTTTAAAGGCCAATATTAGAATCAAGATAAGAAAATGACACTGGGTTAATAAGAGAAAAGAGATAACAGGGCTTAGGTAGAGGGAGGTTTAGGGTAAAAGGACTTAAGCAACATCTCCATTATTATATTTTCAGCAATGTGGGCATCCAACAACTATTTGGTGAGGAACTTCACTTTAACATTCAATCCTTGAACTTCAGCAGTTAGTTCTACCACTTTTGCTTAGAGTTTAGCATTTTCAAGTGTAAGTTCATCAGTAGCACCTGGTCCCTCAGAAGACAACTTCTGATTCTGCAGTTTCAGGTATAATATTTCAGCATCTTTGGAACCTAACTTGATCATCAACTCCTCTATTTATTTTCCCAAATTTTCTTGAATAGCTAGCAACTCAGATACTTGAGACAAAGATCCATCATTTCCCTCTATTCATTCATACTCCACAAGAGTTGTCAGACTGAACATTTGTTTGACTGTTGCTGTTTTTCCCTTAGTTCCAACCACACCATAATGTTCAAACACCTTGTTCAAGAGATATCCATATGGAATTCCATGTTTTCCTTCCTTTTTAAAAATCATGTTATGTATATGATCTATCATTAGAGGAGGAAAACTTACCAATTTAAACTTGCTCAAACATTCGATTAAGAACAGGTCAACACTTGAGGCAATTGTCTTTTTTCAGACCCTGGCAATAGTACCTTGTTGATGAAATCAAATACCAATTGATAATCACTTTTTAGAAAAAAAAATTTCACTTCAGCTGTTGATGTTCCTCCTATCTTTGATGCTTCAATCATAAAATCAGTAGTAGGCTAATGATTTATCACAGTTCTAAAACCTATAATAGGTACATCCAAAATTTTGCCTAATTTCTCCTCATCTATTTTGATAGGCTTTCCTTGTACTTGGCCATTCAAACTTAGCCCATCTTCTGAAAATTCCATGGTGTAATAAAATTCCTTGGCCTTATTTTCAAAAACAATGGGGGTTGATTCCTCAAATAAGTGAAGCCAACCTTGGTGTCTGACAAACTCAATTAGTTCTATTATTTAAGGCTTTTCACAGATATTTGGATCAAACGTTCTTCCAGACAAAACCATCTTTTTCATTAGCATTTTATTTCTTTGTTCTCTAGAAAATACTTTATCTCTTCTTTTTTTTTCTTCTCTTAGGACTACTGCTTAATTTTTCAACCACAACTATTCTCCTTTGGGACCAGGTCCCTCAGAGTCTTTTCTTTTCTTGACAACTATGTGTTTCTGCCTCATTTCAACATGGGTACCAGACTTTGACTCAGAGGATCTGGTCCCTTTAACAACATGAACCTTATTTCATCTTTCTTCTACAGTCGCAACATATTTTGAAATTATTTTCTCCCCTTCCTCAATCTCTACAACTTTAATATCTTCTTTCTCCTCTATTGCACCAATTTTCATAATCCTTCTTCTTTTCATGGTAGAAGTCTTGCTCTTCATTACATTTGCTAGAAATTTCATCTCAAACTCTCTAGTGGAGTAAGATCTTGACACTTTCACCTCAGAGTCCACTACTTTCTCATTACTTGTACTTTCCCTTAGTTTCTTCATAAACCATCTCAGAGGAACTTCATCCTTATCACTTACTTCCTATTTTTTTCATTACTAGAGCTTTCCTTGGTATCATATGCAAGTGAAAGAAAATTTTTAGGAACCTAGTTCTCATTGTAGGAATGATCAACCCTTTTAATTGGTATTTCTTCACCAAGTAACTGAGAAAAGATAAGGTTTGAATCTGAGGCAGTAAGAGAGCCTGGTTTTTGTAAATTTTTAGAAGTATCATCCTTTTGGAGTTCTTCAGACAACCCAGGGATCTAAGAATTTTTAGATACTTTTGAGCTTTCTGAGGAGTGAGAAATCTCAGTTTAAGAGATTTTCTATTCAATTGGTAACCCAAAGCCTCGATTGGAATCCTCTACCATGATTGGTTAGACATAACTTTCTATGGTGAAATAAGGTTCAATGGAAACTAACTCATTTAGGGGTTTCAAATCTTGTAAAGATGACTCTATGGGTAAAGTTGACATAATTTCTAGTTGGAGACTCAAGATGATAATTTTTATGACTTTTGTTATTGAAGGATTAGAGTATTGGAAATGTTTAGCATGATTTTGTAGAGTGTTGTCTACCCTGGAACCTTTAGTTGGGTTTGATGAGGTAGAATCATTAGCCATTTAATTCTGAGGGTAAGAGAGATGAAATGGGACCAGTTAGGTTTGGAGAGAAAAGTCAATTTTGGATGATAAGTTAAAATTATTGAAGGAATATGAGTGAAGATCTAATATAGTGGTTTAGAAAAGTATCACTTGTTAATAAAAGAGGTCACTTTTGAAATGACATGTCTGAACTTACTAAGTATGACCCTTAATTTTATAAAATGGAACTAACTACTTTTGCAGAGGAGAAAAATATTCAAGGCCTATTTAGACAATATTTTATGATTATTATAAGAGCATCATGTATAGGTACTAACCTAAGATATAGGACCAGGTCCTTCTCTTTTGAGTGAACCTTCAATTTTGGTCTTGACACATTTGTCCACTTCCCAAGTTGTTCCAATGGGCGCATACCTGCAAGGGTATAGTACAGAGTTTGACTCGAATGCACCTATTTTATCAAGGATACCTACCTCCTTATCTTAGCCAGGGTTTGTGAGGAATCACATATCACATGTTAGGATAGGTAAATTTAATCAGTTTTATCTTTCAACTTAAGTTGGGATCAGTGACTAATAGTCTATGTCATTCCCATTCTTATCTGCTTCTTTCAACCCTTTCTTTATCATCTTCATCACTGCCACCCTTCTTCCTTTAATCCACAGAGATTCTCCCTCCATTTTTTTATAGAAAAAACTTTCATATATAATTTTCCAAGGACGGGTCCTTTGAATTCAACTATTTAAAATAAGATACCTCCACTTTAAAGTATCATGAGAGAGAGAACACAGTCAGACCTTTCATTATTTGGCTTTGAACATCTTCAATCAATGAGTTATTTCTGACTACAATTCCCTTTCTCATGCCTGGAATCATGATCACAATTTTAATTTGCAAACCCACTTAAGTTTGAGTTCCTGATAAAAGAATAATGGTGTGATCAAATCCATCTTGGCCCATCTAGGTAGAAAGCTCTTCCTTACCTTTTCCAGAAACTTGAATTCATTAGGATGTGAATTATTCTACTGAGCATATACATTACTCCTCAATTTTGCATTAAGCAAGTGTTGACATCCTTTTTTTAAATGTCCATCTCTTCTATAGTGAATACACAGGAGTTTGTGCATTTTCTTCTATCATCATGAGCAGCGTTTCCTTTAGACTTAACAGATTGGAATTCTCCTTGATAATCGAGACCTCTACCATTATTAAAACCTTAATTATTCAAATTAGAAAGGATCTGTAAAGAAACAGTCCATCTAAGAGACTTGTTGAGCTCTTCTCTTAAACGGACCAGGTCTTTTTCTAACTCTACATTCTTGTGTAGTGCAGAATATGGTATTTTTTAGAATCCCTCAGTTTTTTCTCAAGATCAATTTGAAGCCTTGAAGATTCCTCCATATCTTTACTGTCAAAATCATTTCCCTTCTTCAGTTAACTCAAACAACTTCGATTCTAAGATTTCAATATAGAGAACATCTCTTCAGTTTCAGATATTTAAAAAGTTAATTCAATCAGCTCAAGCTCTTGATTATCTACCTTCTCTTCTTAATAATTCTTCTCAATAGTTAGTTCACATAAAGAATATATCAATACACTAGCAAGCCTTTTTATCTTCTTAGCAGAGTCGTTATCTAGGTTATCCTTAATGTCAGAAAGAGCTACCTTTTTTTCTTCTTTATCTTCTATTTTGTCCATAAAGGAAAACAAAGAATCATAGATAACTGGACTATCTTCCACGCTAACATAGATAAATCTCCAAGCTTCTCATCTTCATCAGATTCACTGGAACACTCTCCCTATTTTTCCAGAGCTTGCTTTACTGCATACTCAACTGTAGTTTTCCTTCTTGATTTTGTAGGGACCTGGTCCCTATTATTCTCTTTGTCACCTTCAGTTTTGAGATACTCCTGATAATCTTATTTGTTCATTGTACAATCCTTAATGAAATGCTCAGGACTCCCACATTTGTGACAACTTCAATATTTCTTCCTCTTCTGTTGTTGCTTTCTCTTCTTTGAAACTAACCAATTTTCTTCATGTCTTTGACAATTATTTTTACAAAATAGGCAACAATAGTGTCTTCATCACTTGAATCATGCTTTGAATCCTTCAATTCCAGAGATTTTTCTTTTTTTCCTTCCTTCCTTTCTAGCTCTTGCTGCTTCCTGAGCTCATGAGTTTTTAGATTTCCAATCAGTTCATCCATGGTGAGGGTCTTAGGTTTCTTTCTTAAGTTATGGCATCCACTTTGATTTCCCAGGACTTAGGAAGAACTCCAAGAATCTTTCTCACTTACTTGTACAATAGAATCACTTCTCCTAAGCATTGAAGCTCATTTGTGATGGAAGTAAACCTTGTGTGCATTTATTTGATGTTTTCTCTTTATTTCACGGTGAAGTCTTTAAGTAGTCAGCATTTATACCTTAGAAACCTTTACATCAGTAGTGACTTCATGAGCAGGCCTCAAGCAATCCCAGATCTCTTTAGCATTTTCACAAGCTGAGATTCGGTTATATTCATCTGGCCCTATGCCACAGACTAATAATTTCTTAACTTTTTATTTTTTCTTAATTTTCTTTCTATCTTCATCATTGAAATCCCTTCTGCTTTTGATGACCATTCTTTTAAATTCTCCCTCTTTGACTTCTTTTATAGGGACATAATGACCATCAAGGATTATGTCCATCAGCTCACTATCCTAGGCCATAATAAAGTCACACATCCTGGTTTTGCACCATCCATAATATTGCCTATTAAATCTTTGTGGTCTATTGGTAGATTTCCCTTTTTATAGATTAGGTGAAGCAACCATGCTAACCAAGACACTCTAGGTGTAAACCTTTTAGAGTGAATTGTCTCTGATACAAATTGTTTAAACCTTGGGGGTTGCACCACACAGTGAGGGACCAAGTCCTACAAAGTCAATCACAGCCAAAAACACAGTATAGAAACTAGGAATAAAGAGACAGTGTTGGAAGATTGGAAACACAATATTTTAACATGGGAACCCCCTTTCTCAGGGAAGGGAAAACCACAGCTTTCCCTCACAAGCTCTGCAAAATCCACGATAATCAAACTCTTGATCAAAAACTTCAATGAACCTAGCTCTAGGTTTCTTTCACTTGTAATAACTCTACTACAAGCTCATATTGATAACTCTGTCAAGGACACACCCTGACATTGATTAACTCTAACCAATATCCAACTTAGGTAACTCAACCTAAGCTCTCTCTAAGCAAAGAGAAAAGTTCATTACTCTTATAACATGAGTAATTCATTTACAAATCAGAAATCACTCAAGAACAATTTCTATTTAAGTACACTCATACAGCTAAGAACTTGAGTAGTGTTAAATATGGAGTTTTTGCCTTTTTTTCTCTCTTCAGTCTTTGGATTTGCAAAAATCATTTGATAAAGAAGTATCTTTTTCCTTTTATAGATGAGTGATAATTAGGGATGAAATGTCATTGGACCAGGTGTCCTAATTAGTACAGCAACACATACCAGTTTGTTACAGAAAGGACAAAGCTGTGTAGATGCGTGCCAGTTATACTGTTGCCTTGAACATCCAGGGACCTGGTCCGTTGTAGTCATCTGCTCATCATCAAAACTATTTATAGCAGGTTGGAGATTATTTTGGTTCTGGGTCTAGCATTCGTGACTCGAATTAACATTCTATCATTCACAGAGCTCTGATCTTCGTTGAATAAAATTGAAATATGATTAAAAGTCCTATCCTTTTTCCCTTTTCTCCACTTGGTTTATGATTTCAAACTCTGTGTTATGATTATTTGTCCAAGTGTTGTTTGTTTATTGTTTTCTTATTGTTTAAATTAATGTTAGTTGATCGGGATTGCTTATGAATTATTGATTTTGAACAATATGAAATTGGTATAAATTGGATTTCGAGGAAATTAATTTAATTTTGGAGAAGCGATCAAAAACTGATAAACTTGGAATTGAGGGTGAGGATTCTGAATTGATAATTTGGTTACGAATAGGTTGTTTAACTTGCTCTTGCAATTAATTTAAATCTTTATTGCTATTGTAAGTAGCATGTTTAGATTGTCGATTTGGGTAGGCAAACTTTAGAATTTCATAGTTGTAGAATGTTTACTTGCTTGGATGGTTTTTGTCACACTCCTATTTTTACCGCCCCAACCCTGCTAAGGAGTTGATTTTAGAAAAAAATGAGTTTTTCCAATTAAAGTGACGTTTTGAAAAGAAATTATTTATTTTTCAAAGTTGCCACTTGGAATTGAGTTTGGGTGTTTCAAGTCACCTTATTGAATCCCTATTCAAAAGGAAATGACTCTTAATTTTTTGGTCTGCAATCTAGAAATTCAGATAAGGAATTCTATTAACCGAGGAAAAGGTGTGAGACACCCCTCGAGTCCCATAGTTCTAGCACGGTCGCTTTAATCACTTCTGTCTGGCTTAAATTAATCTCCTGGATATATAATATTTGTTAGCCTAAAAGTAACTTCTATCCTGCTTTTATTTATTTTTGAATATATTTAAAACTGTATTGATGCGTGGCTTACCGATAGTAGTACTTTTTGGCCTTACGATAAATTTTGGTATATTTGTTGCGCCTTTGTGGCATTTATGGATCGCTCCCATTTTTCTCAACTCTAAACATGAATCTTACATGCTTCAAAAAAATTATCCGCCCTAATTAGATTGGCTTTAAATGATATGTTAATTTTATTATAACGAATGATCGGTAGAAGGGCTTTCCAACTTCATCGTTAACCTTCTCTTGTATGTTAAACTTAATTTCTTGAGGTTAAGAACCTAACTCATGTTTTTACAAATTCACTCCCTTAAAATAGGTTTTCTTCTCTTTTCTACCCTTTTTTTTGGATAGGTCTTGAATTAGAAATTAAAGTCATGACCTATTATATTGTCTATGCTTCTTGAAATTCGCTGAGGTCTTTTATTTTTTTTAGCTTATTGAAATTAAAAAAAAATCCATTTGGGGAAAATATTATGTATAGTAAAGTCATGGTTATGATAGAGATTGTAAGTATAAGAATTGAAGATCTTGATATTTTACTAACTCACAAACACACGTTTCATAAAAAAAAAAAAAAATAACAACTTTTGTTCCTTATTTTACAAATAAGTTTTGACCTCCTTTGTTATTTTCTTTTAAGCTAAATTTCAACTAATGGAAAAGAAACAAAACATTAGAGCTAAAAAAAACTGTATGCAAACATGTGAGAAATAATGTATCATACATAAAACCAATTGATTTTTTTAATTCTCTTGTTTGCTATTTCACTTTGTTTTTCTCCTCCTTTTCTAACTACTGCTTCTTTCCGTTTTAGTTTTTTTACTTTCATTTCCCTTTTTCCCTTTTTGCTTCTCTCAGTTCTTTCTTCTTCTCTCATTTCCCATTTTCTATTTCTTTTGTTTCTTTTAAGTCTTGTATATTCTCCCTTTCTGTTTCTAATGCATGCATGGTGCAGGATTTATCATGAGTACTTTCTAATTACGCATAGACTTAACGTAACATTTTTAATATTTTAACGTTATTAACTTTAAAAAACCATATCATTCGAAATTCAAAACCAACTTAATCAACATCATTTTAAGTCAACAAACAAGTCATAAACAAAGACGTAAAGTGCGAACTACATAAAAATAACAAACTACATACACTAGATAATATAAGAAGCCCTTGCGATAATTTCATTCATGCTTTGATTCACAATAAAACTTATAAAATAAATAGTATGGAATTGGACAAGAACCTGTAAGATTGACAAATTAAAAGAGAAGCACGAACGAAATTCCCGAAAACTCGAACGGAATCCTCAACTCGTTACCTTTTTTTTCAATATTCTTCCCCTTCCTATTTTTCTTACTGTTTTTCTTGTTTTCTTTCTTACTTTTTCCTTCTGTTTCCTTAGTTTTCTTCTTTGGTTTTTTGCTTTTTTTGCTTCCCCTCTTTTTTTCTCTTGTTCTCCCGTGTGTGGGTATGGTGTTCTTTATAATAGTGTGTTATGTGTGAGTCGTGTGTTATGTATGAGTTGAAATGGAAGTTGAGGGAATAATGGAAAGTTTTTGGGGAAAGTGGGTGTGTGTGTTTTTGGGGAACGTTGGGATTAGGATAGGTTTTTCCTTTTTTTTAATTACTTCCTCCGTTTTAAAAAGAATAACCTAATTTGACTTGACACTGAGTTTAAGAAAATAAAGAAACATTTGAATCTTGTGGTATTAAATTAAAGATATGTCAAATGTACCAAAATACCCTTTAATCTTGTGGTCTTAAACATACCACGTGAAAAGTTAAAATTAAAAATTGCTAAAAAAGAAAAGGGGTCATTCTTTTTTAAATGGACTAAAAAGGAAAGTAGGTCCTTTTTTTTTTGAAACAGAGGGAGTAATATTTTAAATAAAATAAAAATGATAAAATTTATTTAACACTAATAAAATACAAAATAAGTTAAGACTAGTGTTAGAAATATGATTAAGAAATATTAATATCACTAGATTCTTTATTAAAAGTTAAAAGAAAAAACAAATATAATTTAATCTCTTTCTTTTTTTTTTTCTAAAATAAATAATTAAATAAACAATAAAATAAAAACTTATTTTAAAATATGACTCTATTTTTTATAGTTTTCAAAACTTTTAAAACAAACTTTGTAATAATAAGATAAAATTGAAATGTCTAATCTAGACCTAAAAATAAAATATGTGTATTATGTATTAAAATGGCGCAAAATATTCGGTTTGGTAAAAAATTAGGTGTTTACAGAATGTCCCTCTTTGCTTGAAAATATGGAGAGTTTTCAAGTAAAGAAGTAAACATGACTACTTTTTGGCCCAACCATTTATTCAAAAGTAATACGTAAATAAGTAGGAAAGAAGTGTAACTGAGCCCTAGCTTTAGGCATCCTACACATCTCGGGTTATAAGAGAATCAGGTCACATGTAGTTTAAATAAGTGTAGGAATGAAAGAATGAATTAGACCGTCGAGTGAGGTCCCACGAAGTTCCAGTTCATGGCTCCTTTATTACATTAGAGAGAAAGGAAAAAATGAAACTAGAAAGAAAAATACAAGATCCTATCTATTCTACTTGTCTTGGTTCTCTCGCTTCAGATCTTTCTTTTGGATCTTCAGTTATCGCCTCACCTTTTTCTGGTGGGTACCTTGATCTCAAAATTTAATCTTGAAGTTAGGATTTGAGACTTGAACTTGAAACTTGGATTGAGTCATTGGCGCTCCTCCAACGGACAGTTCATAGAATATTATTGGATATTTGTTCTCTTGACTAGAAGCTAAGAAGATGACTCTTGAGATGTTGGGATGCTACGGATGCAAAGATGACTCTAACTATCTTCAAACTGATCATTCTTCTATATTTTGACTGGAGACGAGATTTTATTCTTGGGTATCAATCCGTTCTTTGTGGAAAAACCTGCAAGACATCACAGAAAAATAAAACAAAGACAAACAAGATTTTCTGCCCCAGTTTGCATTAGGAGCATTCTGTGAGTTATTAGAAAAGCTCTGAACTAGATACTTAAGTAAAAAAGATAGAAATGCTAGAAATCTAGGCTAGGTAGAAAAATAAAACAAAGTTCCTATTCTCAATAATACAACCAAGGGATGTTATGCCTTGTGAATGCATGAAAAAAAATTAGGATATATTTTTTTTCTTAAAATGCAACTGGGGAATGTCGTACCTAAAATGCCAACTAGGGAATGTCGCAGCCTATGAAGACATAAAGGAGAAAATAGAAATTTTTGTTTTCTAAGATGTCAACTAGGGGATGTCGTACCCTATGAAGACATAAGAAGAAAATAGGAAATTTTGTTTCCTAAGATGTCAACTAGGGAATGTCGTACCCTATGAAGACTTAAAGTAGAAAATACGAAATTTTATTTCCTAAGATGTCAACTAGGGAATGTCGTACCCTATGAAGAATTAAAGTAGAAAATAGAAAATTTTATTTTCAAAAATGTCAACTAGGGGATGTCGTACCCTGTGAAGATGAAGAAGAAAATTAGGAAATTGTGTTTCCTAAGATGTCAACTAGGGGATGTCGTACCCTATGAAGATGAAGAATAAAATTAGAAAATTATTTCCTAAGATGTAAACTAGGGGATGTCGTACCCTATGAAGACGAATAAGAAAATTAGGAAATTGTGTTTCCTAAGATGTCAACTAGGGGATGTCGTACCCTATGAAGACGAAGAATAAAATTAGGAAATTGTGTTTCCTAAGATGTCAAATAGGGGATGTTGTACCCTATGAAGATAAAGAAGAAAATTAGGAAATTGTGTTTCCTAAGATGTCAACTAGGGGATGTCGTACCCTACAAAGACGAAGAAGAAAATTAGAAAATTATTTTCTAAGATGTCCACTAGGGGATGTCGTACCCTATGTAGACGAAAAAAATAGGAAATTGTGTTTCCTAAGATGTCAACGAGGGGATGTCGTACCCTATGAAGATGAAGAAGAAAATTAGAAAATTGTGTTTCCTTATATGTCAACTAGGGGATGTCGCACCCTATGAAGACGAAGAAGGAAATTAGGAAATTGTGTTTTCTAAGATGCGAACTAGGGGATGTCGTACCCTATGAAGACGAAGAAGAAAAGAAGAAAATTAGGAAATTATTTCCTAAGATGTCAAATAGGGGATATCGTACCCTATGAAGACGAAGAAGAAAATTAGAAAATTGTTTCCTAAGATGTCAACTAGGGAATGTCATACCCTATGAAGACGAAGAAGAAAATTAGGAAATTATGTTTCCTAATATGTCAACTAGGGGATGTCGTACCCTATGAAGATGAAGAATAAAATTAGAAAATTGTGTTTCCTAAGATATAACTAGGGGATGTCGTATCCTATGAAGACGAATAAGAAAATTAGGAAATTGTGTTTCCTAAGATGTCAACTAGGGAATGTCGTACCCTATGAAGACGAAGAAGAAAATTAGGAAATTGTATTTCCTAAGATGTCAACTAGGGAATGTCGTACCCTATGAGGACTTAAAGGAGAAGATAGGAAAAATTTATTTCCTAAAATAAAAACTAGGGAATGTCGTACCCGATGAAGACTTAAAAAAAAGATTAGGGAGTTTTGTTCCCTAAAGTGTAATCAGGAGATGTTGTACCTGCTAAGGTAAGTGAGATATATTTTTTTCCTTTTTTTTTTGAAAAAAAAAAAGCCACAGTTTTGGATGCGAGAAACTTTGAAATTTTTTTTATTGATTTTTTTTTATAAAAAAAATACCCCAGTATTATACCCTTCGGGGATGTAAAAAACTTTTATTCAGCGGGATTGAACCCTATAATAGGATTGCCTAGGTATCTTGCGTAGCAAGAATCAGGTCTAACGTAGTTCACAAAAATAGTACTTTGTTTTAAAGTATATACTTTGTAAAGATCAGAAGAATGAAAATAACTCATTTCTTGACTTCAATTGATACCAACAATTAATATTAGGTATAGGAGTCACCTCAAATTACTTTTAAATAAGAACTAAGGTCAACTCAAAAGTAATCACTATAGTTTCAAATGGTACCTTAGATATACTTAAGTTTTATAGAAGATATATATGTCTTGCTCTCAATCAAGCATTTAAATTACTCTTATCCTCATGTTTCTAGTGCTCTTACCACAACTAAAGTCCTAATTCACTCACCATAAAAGAGTTTAGATTTTAGGACGTTCAAGACGCCCAAACACTCAGAAAGATATTCAATGCATGCAATGAGATACCATAAGCTTGGCCATCATTGAAGTATCCACTAATGTGAGAACACTCAAAATGAAATCAAGTAGGACTTATCATTGGCTTGTATTGTTAGCTTAGGGATTGATAGGATATTCATTTGGGATAAAATGACTATTCCCTCCTTAAGCATTGCACTTTGCTCTCAATATCTTACATTTTGCATTTGATCTTCATTTTATTTGTTGCTTTATCTCATCATTTTTTTTTCCTTTCCTTTAAAGTCAATTTTTGAATTATCTATTTTTTAATAACTCCTTGTTGGAGGGTTTTTTTTTGGATCTCTCTTTTTTTCTGGAAGAATTTTTGTTTCTCTATAACTTTGTTTGAACATTTACATTTTCGACTTTTGCTTCATCCTCTGACTTAGACTTTAGCAGTGCTCTTAGGGAGATGGGGTCAAAAGTGGTATTGTGCATTTATGCACTCAAAAATGATATAGGCTAAGATTTGGGTATCCAATAAAAGGCTTTAGTCTCAAACGGGAAAGTCTAGGGATTATATTTTATTTGGTAGGCTTCAAAGGTACAATCGAGTCAAAGAAAGCCTACAATCCTCTCCCAAGTTAAGTGTTGCTCAAAATTTCCCCTGAACATACTCTCAGGACAAGTTCTAGATCAACAGAGCGATGCTATTGAATTTTCAATCTAAAGCTCACCACACAATGCACATGAAACAATGAGGTAAGATATATTTTAGGCTTGACTTAGAGCAAGAAAAATTTACAAGGACAACTTAAGTATAATTAGAGGCACCGAAAAAATCTCTAGTTTACAACAAAATTGATCCACTCTATCAACATGTCATATAATTTAACACTTATTTTTCATTCATATTTTTAAGTATGTTAGTACCAATTACCAAAAGAAGAGTTGTCTACGTATCTTGTTAAAACAAGGATCAAGTCAGACGTTGTTCAGAAAGCTTAAAATATGAAGCAAGAATTTTTTTTTCTTTTTGAGTTTTGAATAAGGAAAAACTTTTCTTTCTCTTTTCTATATATATTTTTTTAAAATCTTAATAAACACTTTCTTTTTTTTTATCGAAGGATTTCTTTTGAAAAAGACTAACGCCCTTTATTTTTTAATTATTATTAAAAAAAATCAATAAAAAAATTCAAATTGAATTAGGATCACCGAACCTAAGAAAGGTTGCCTATGTATCTCATTAAGATAGGAATCAGGTGTGCGTAGTTCGTGCAACTGGAGATATGAAGAAACTCACTTTTTAGTTGACTAACGAAAAGAAAATATTTTTTTTAATTTATTAATAATTATTTTTTAAAATTTTTGAAAACAAAATGATTGATTTTTTTTATAAGGATCAAAACTCTTCTTTTTTTTTTTAAAGAAAATACAATCTTTGTTTTTAAGGATAACCGAATCCGTGAAGGGCTGCCTACGTATCTCACTGAGATGAGAATCAGGTGTGTATAGTTCGTCCAACTAGGATAAATTCGATAGAAACTATATTTTTTTTATTTGTCAAAACAAGCCTTACACCTCATTTGAGTTTCGATAAAGAATAGGTTTTAGAGAGTTATTATCACCCTCTCTTAAGTTAATGGATTCTAAAGTTGACCAATATTCGAAATAGCTTGACAGTTAATGCAACTAGTAGCACAGAAAATGGATAAAAGAGTGTACTTTTAGACATTTAAATCTTTAGCGAGCCTCCACTAAGTCAAAAATGCACGTGATGCAAATAAAGCGGAGCCTAATAGGCATAACCATGTCTAAGTTTTAGTTCTACTATATTTAATTTAATGGAGAAAGGTGTCTAGATTGGCTGTAAAATGAGCAGATAACTCGAGTCGGGCTGGGATAACTTACCGGTAGCAGTGCTTTCCGGCCTCACCATTGATTCTTCCCATCCTAAAATATGTGCGACTATAGAATCCTTTCCAGGCGCGATGCCGCATCTCTGGTATCTCAAGGCTCGGGAGCATATACTGCATCTCCGAATATAAAGTATCTCAGAAGACTCGGATGGGTGTGCGAGAGAAGTCAATTTATATTGCGATTCCAATAATGTCAAAGTGGTAAACAGTTAGACAAATAACATATTTAGGCCAGCAAATACAATATATCAAAGTACATAAAGCCAAACAAGTCAATATAAAAGCTCAAATTCTGATTAGTCCCCAGCGGAGTCTCCCTTAGTTTTATCACCCTAACCTCGCTAGGGAGTTGATTTTAAAGAAAATGGATTTTTTCAATTAAAGTGACATTTTGAATAGGGATTACATTATTTTACAGAGTCGCCACTTGAAATTGAGTTTGGGTGTTTCAAGTCACCTTATTGAATTCCTAATCAAAAGAAAATAACTCTTTGCTATTGGTCTGCACCGAGGGAAAGGTATGAGGCATCCCTCGAGTCCCGTGGTTCTAGCACGATCGCTTTAATGACTTATGTCTGGCTTAAATTAGTCTCTTAAATATATAATATTTGTTAGCCTAAAAGGACTTCTGTCCCACTTTTATTTATTTTTGAATATATTTAAAATTGTATTGATGCGTGACTTACCAATGGTAGTACTTTTCGGCCTTACCATGAGTTTTGGTATATTTATCGCGCCTTTGCGGCATTTATGGATAGCCTCTATTTTTTCCAAATCTAAGTGAACACCTAACATGTTTAAGAACCTACCCAACCCAATTATAGCGGCTTCAAATGATTTGTTTATTTAT
Source organism: Capsicum annuum (assembly GCF_002878395.1). NCBI lineage: Eukaryota > Viridiplantae > Streptophyta > Magnoliopsida > Solanales > Solanaceae > Capsicum > Capsicum annuum. The sequence continues at coordinate 140,924,349 of NC_061111.1, forward strand.
TATAACAAATGGTCGGTAGCAAGGCTTTCCAACTTCATCGTTAAATTTCTCTCATATGTTAAATCTTAATTTCTTGAGGTTAAGAACCTAACTAGTTCTTTTACAAATTCACTCCCTTACCATACATTTTTCTCTCTTTTATTATTGAAGAATATTCTAAACATGCCTAAAATTTGTCTAACTTTAAAGGCATTGATTTATCTTTTGTAAACTAATGACAATTTATTCCATTCAAAATGTTATTTAATATTAACAATATTTGAACAAAATTTATTTAGAGTGATCACTTAATTCAATAAATAATATTTATATTTTATTAATGAAAATAAAATAAAAATAACAAAATAATAAAATAACAAATATAAATAAATAAATAAATACGTAAACAAAAGTAAAAATACAAAAAATACATAAAGCTACCCCTAATATGATAATTTTATTACGATTTCTTAAATCTATTTTATCCTAAATAAACATAAAATCCAAGCTACAGATGACAAAACAACTTTCCGTACAGAACCCTTAAAATTTAATTCGAACATAAATTTACTAAGAAAACAAGCAATTCAAAACGAAAAATTACAATAAGGAAAAAATCAGTGAATGTATATTTTTCGGTGACTAATCCGGCGGTATTTCACTGGATTTTGAGCAAAAAGGTGGTCAACTCATGTAATTAGAATTCCGGCGAGTTAGGTTCTGTAGAGAGTCGCCGTGGTGGTGGATCTTCTCTGGAGAACGAGGAAACTCCTACCAAATCTGGAGGAGTTTTGCCGAAAGCAGTTTTGCCAGCTTGCCAGCGAATGCAGCGGCAGTATGAGAAAAAAAGGAAAGGAAAGCAGCGGCAGTAGTCATAGAGGAAAGGCCCCCCGGCATTGGCGGTGGCAATGAACGGAAACAACAAAAAAAAGGGACGATAGCCATGTTTTTCATTAGTTTTGCCGATTTTGGGGGAGATCCATCGGATCTGGTTCGGGGGGATTCCGAAGTGATTCCGGTAAGTTTTTTGCCGGTAAGTTCAAAAATCTTTAATTTTTCTTTTATCCCTTCAACTCTTGATTTTTCTATTTTTTTAATCCATGTTTTCTTCTCTGTTTTTTTTTTGATAATTCACTGATGTATTATTTTTTACTCTTTTATATGTCTATGTGTAATGTAGTATACCACTGAAACATGAAAGTAATTCGTATGTGAATATACAGTGTGTATGCAGTGTTATGTTCTTAGTAATGGATGCATTTGAATACAAAGCTTTTCTGTGTACAAATATTCAGTAACTTAATATACAACACATAATAATAAATAAATTCGCATAATAAATCAACAATACATATTGAATAATACATGAAAGTCATTTAAATAACTTTATTCATATTTTGATTCATAATAAATTTTATACAATAAACAACATAGGATTAAATTGAAACCTGTAGATGAGTTAAGTAGAAGAGAAATACGAACTCGTCACTGGAATCTCCAAATTAAACTCTAACTGAACTCTGAACTCGGAACACTAAAAAATGCTCTCTTTTTTTTTTTTTTTTACATTTTTGTTTGATGTTTTCTTTCTCAGTGTCTGTCTCTTTTTTTTCTTTTTCAGTCTGTGTTCAAAAAGTATGTAAAAAACTGTGCATTTTCGTGTTAATATAGAAGTGTATGTGCATGTACGTGTGTTTGTATGGAGAAAGTGGGAAAGGTTGAGTGGAAATGGGAAGGTGGTAGAAGGTTAGGGTAGTTTAGGTTTCCTCTTTTTTTCTTAATAATGCTTAAAATAGAATAAAATAATAAAAATGATGAAATTTATTTAAAAATAATAAAATACAGATAATTTACATAACTAGTCTTAGAAATACGACTAAGACATATTAATATCATTAATTTATTTATAAAACATTAAAAGAAGAAAACAAATATAGTTTATATATATATATATATATATATATATATATATATATATATATTAATCACTAAAAATGACGCAAAACATTTAGTTTGGTAAAAAATTAGGTGTTTACAGTTTTTCTTTTATTACACTTAATTCAAATGTATTTATTTTACTGCAGAATGCTCCAAAGTACCTTATACCTATTGGTCATTCAAGAGAAGACCCCAAATGTCAGGTAAAGCGTAGTTTAGGCTAGTTAGAATAGCATAGTTTTATTTTCGTACTTTCTATTTTAACCTTGGACTGTACAATTGGACCGAACTTTATTTTCATTTTGAACTCTTTATTTGATTGTCTGATTTTGTGTGTTTTTACGAGTTTATTCATTTATAGTGTCAATTTAAATGATACAAATTAATGGAGCCACCGTGCTAAAATTATGGGATCAATGGGTACCTAATACCTTTTCCTTTATCAACAGTATTTCTTAACCAAAATCTCTTTGCGTTGATCAGTTTAGAGTTAATTGTTTTTTAAAAGGAATATTTTCAAGGTAACTAACACATCGAACTCAATGTAAAGTGATTCCTCTGCTTTTTAAATCTAAATTCCTTTTTGAAACATTTTCAATCACTTTCGTATTTGAAAATCCTTTTTGAAACTTGAATAAAATCTTTTGGTAAAAAAGGGAGTGTGATATCAAAAATGATATCTTTTTTAACAATAAGAAGAGTGTGTATTAGTGGATACCTGAACTGAAAGGGCTACAAAGTATCACTTCATTATTAATGCTGGCACAGAGCAAAAATATGAAACTATAATAATCCACCTTAAGTGGGAACCTCTACCTCTTGTCCACTTCAAGATTAACACTGTTGGATCAGTTAAAATCAGTTAGGATTCAGAGGAATAGCAGGTGTATCTAGTAATCATAGTGATGACCGAGTAATAAGATATATAAAGCCCACTAATCATAGCACTGCTAAATTGACTGAATCCATAGCGATACGGCTGAAATTATAGAAATAGTAGTTGAAAAAAGTTACCACCCTGTTGAGATTAGCACTAGATCCTATAAAGTTATTATGTGATTAAAAATGATCATTTCTTAGATAATAATATCATTTTTGAGTGCAGGTCACTAAATGTAGCAGTTAGGAGCTTCAGTGCTCAAGCATGTACACAAGGAAAAAAAATAAGTGGCAGATATGCTGGCAAAAAAGAAAAACTAAATGAACAGTTTTTGTTGGGCCGGTGTTTCCATAGTTCCTTTTGTGTTTGCAACGTGCGCTATATGAAAAAATAATTTAGGAACTACTACTTTAAGAAAATTTTGGTATTTAATATAACAAATATAGCCAAACCTTGCACTAACAGTTAACGAGATACCCCAAACAGTGCATAACTTTAGTTATTACTTGATACATACATAAACATAAATAAGGGTAATGGAAATCCAAAAGCATGAAGTCAATAATGAAGCTCTACATGTAAGCCTATCATAGAGAATGTACACAAAAAATCAATTTTTTGGGCAAGATTCATCTTCAGCATGGACTATAATAACTTTAAACTAAGGCTAGAAAAGAGATTTAATCTCTAGAACTTGGTATTGCATTCTTAATAAATAGGCTTCATGCATGAATGACTAAATGAATTATCCATAAGAAAATAGGGTCAACTTCTTTGACAATAAATGAATTTCTAACTATGGAGCCACTAGGAAACACATTCAAAGGTCCTTGAATTAAGGAGAGGAACTTATCAAGGTTAATAATTCCCGCAACAATTACAACTGGATTTAATGGTCTTTCCATTAGAGCTTTTAAGGGTTTACTCTGATGAAAACTACTAGTAACATAGAGGATAGACTTATTTGAGACCTCACCACTAATGGAATATTCTCAACTAATAATGCGTACCACCTCAGTGATAGAATTAAAACCTTAGGAAAAGTATTAAATGAAGGAATTCAAATAGATCTGAAAGATCTTAACTTCAACAAAATATCCACACACAAAAAGAAGTTCTGACTATTTCACCATAATAGGCTCCCAACAAGACACCATTTGAACAATACTTGACTCAACATGGGCCCTATATGATGCCATTTCTGTAACATACACAGAAGATATCATACATATTTTCTTTAAATGACCTCATGCCAATAGATTTTGAAATGATCACAATAGTGCAAGCGATCAATTAAAACTCATGACAACTAAAACACGTTGATCATATGGGATAAAATAAAAGACAAGCCCATCAATTCTTAGTTGTCTTAGAATACCTTGATCTATTTCTACATATGGAGAATCTAGCTTAGCAAATGTAGGATCATGATTTTTGACCTTTTCTAAACCTTTTCACAAAATTATAACCTTAAGTATATTCTTGTTTCGACATATTCTTGTCATTTGAATCTTATATTGTATTTATTAAGTTTTTATTTGAAAATTGAAAATTACCAAAAAAAGAATCTTATCTTAGAAAAATATATTATTTTTGTTAAAAGGAAGAAAAAATCACAAAAATATTTTCTCATTTTTATGTAGTCTTTTTTATATAAAAAATACAAAAAGATGAAAAATAGTAGTCAATTAGATAATGCTACTTGACAAGATTTAATTTGTCCAAAATAACATGCTATATTTTTAATTTAATTTAATTTTGTCTCGACCACCGAGAATTACTTTTCTATCATACAAATGGACACACGATAACTAAATTATACCTCATTCACTACACACTCATCACCACAACTCACTCCACCTATATATCATTATCCCACTTACCCACTCACATACCCCATACAACAAATACACCTTCCCTCATATTAACAGCTTCACATTTCAATCTACACTGTGCCTTGAACCCCTAACAGAATAATATACACAACTTGCCCGCATCAAGTTCTCACCATCACTTACATATACTACAATAATATACCAACTACCAGAAGACTCATTTCACTGAATTTCACCATTATAACATTCATTTTCTCTGTATTTTTAACACAACAGCTCCTTCACTTACATATATACGCACCAACTTCCCTCATCATGAGTAGATCCGATTGAGAATTAACACCATTAACAACCAAATAACAACACCTAGAACTTCTTCCTCCCATTTTTCAAAAAATTACCCATGCCCAAAAATACCAAAATTTCACTCCATTTTTCACATCCATCCATACTTTAATTTTTGTCGAAATAATCTTCCATTGATAACCATTAACACCCATTAATTTAGTGCAATCAACGACTCTATTCACTCAGGCCACTATATGAAAACACGTCCTTCATCGATAATTGACTACCACTACACATCATCGGTGAAATCCCATAACACCATCACCACCGACCCATCCCTCACGCTAAATAACAACACTAAATCACCACAACCTTCTCAATTCTATTGAATCCAAGTTCAGAGAAAGGGTCATCATTTAAATAGGGTTCAAGGTGTCGATTGGAGATTATTTTTTATTCTAGATCTAGCATTCGCATCTTGCATTGACATTCTATCAATCATAGACCTCTGATCTCCATTGAACAAAATTAAAATATAATTAAAGGTCCTACCCTTTTTCCCTTTTCCCCCATTTGGTTTATGATTTCAAACTCTATGTTGTGATTATTTGCTCAGGTGTTGTTTGTTTTTGTTTAAATTAATTATTGGTTGATCGGGATTGCTTATGAATAATTGATTTTGAACAATATAAAATTGATAAAAATTAAATTTTGGGGTAATTAATTCAATTTTGGTGAAGGGATTGAAAACTAATAAACTTGGAATGGAGGGGGGGGGGGGAGGAGGTTGAATTAATTATTTGGTTACGAATTGGTTGTTTAATTAACTCTTGCAATTAATTTGAATCTTTTTTGTAATTGTTAGTAGTATGTTTAGATCGTCAATTTGGGTAGGGAAATTTTAGAATTTCATAATTGTTGAATGTTTAAATTTCTTGATTGAATGGTTTTTATTTTATCGCACTTAATATAAATGTATTCATTTTATCAGAGAATATCCTGAAGTATCCTGTATCTATCGATCGTTCAAGAGAAGACCCTTGTAACACCCCAAAAATCCAAGCCAAGATTTGAACCATGCTTTATGTTCATGCAAAATTAAACCTCATGTTTTGGTAGTTATATAAGTGATTTAGTCATATACTAAGGCCTCAAATAGCTCCTAACTTATTGACAAGTCAAAACATTCCTTAACAGTTAAATTCTTGTAAAGAATATAACTATAGTCAGCTTCTAATGAACATAACTTTTGGGGCACTGAGAATTTTTTAGATCAATCTCCACCTACATATATATAACTGAATTATCTTTCCAACATACCAATTTCACCTTAATTTGATAGCCAGGTATAACGTTATGGCCAAATTACTGAAGTCCTGTCAAAACTGCCAGTGACTACGACTCTGATGAAGACTCGTAGTTAGAACCTAAGAGTCATCAGAAGGACTCCTCATCATGAAAGTAGGATCCAAAATTTGGGTTTCTAACCATGACTCAAGCCATAAATCATAGCCAGACCCTACAAATCATGGCCTAACTTATCGGGGCTACTTCTAGGAGACCTCTAGACGAGTTCTAAGGGATTTTTTGATCTTTTCCTACTCTTTCAACCCTAAAACTATGTAGTTTAAGATATTTTAAGGCTGGATATAAAGCCAAAACCCCAAATCCCTCATTCTCAACACAACTCACGAAATTCTCCAAGAACATGTAATTCTCTCTTCTCAAAAGTAAGAAATTGGGGTTTTTCATCTCTAAGTCTAAATTTTCAATACTCCAATTCAAGAATCAAGAGTAATCAGGTATATGCGTATTCAGTGAGGATATCCTTTCATCTTCATATTCAAATTATGATTTTGTTCATGAATTTTAGGATTTTCATGAACTAAAATTTTATCTAATTGTTACTCTAAGCTTAAATTCAATTCCCGGTGATATAACTCTCACTCATAGCATGTTTTAGTGATTATTCATAGTTTCTTAGTCCCATATCATATCATTCATGTTGTTCTCATGACCATGCATGATTTACATGATATAACCCCAAATTTAAAACATACTATCAAGCTATGAATGATGTATCCATTTACATAAGATTTCTCAACCATCAAGCTTAATTTCCCTTCAAGTTTTAGGTTTCAAGTCAAATATGAGTTTTTTCTAACTTATTTAGTTTATTTTATAATTAAATCATGAATACATGTTTTCCCATAAGAATAGCATTTTCCCTTGTTCAAGAATCATGAATTTCCATATTATGATCAGTTGTTGAATTTTTGAGCTTTATTCATGAAATTCGCTATTACGATATGTTTTGAATAATATCATGTTTAGTTGAATTAGTCAGAAATGGTGGGTTATGAACACCCGATACCTAGGAATTCAGACATATATAATTTTATATGTTTTTGAGTATTTCAGATTATACATGCATTGTTATCCTCAATTTTAAAGCATGTTTTAAGTATTCTCATGATTAATGCATATGTCACATACTCAGTATATTCCAAAGTATTGATCACATACCTCTTTTGCCTACATTTCTCATATGATGTAGATTCAGGTTCCTACAACAGGATCATAGCCAAGTAAATCATAGAATTCAGCCAGCAGGTGATGAGTTCTCGTATATTGAGGACTCAAGTTAGTTACAATTCTAATATTTTATTTTATTATTTGTATGTATTGATTATGGATAGTTGTGGTCATGTCCCAGCTACCTATAGTCTGTATTAATAGAGGTTTCATAGATAGTCAATTAGCTTCATTGTATGTAGTTTCAGTTCCCCATTCTTTTGAATTAAAGTGTTTTAAACTTTGAACAATAATGTTTTGAAATAAATGATGTCATGATTATGCTCCTGCTCATCAAATTTAGCTTTTGTACATATTTTAAATCAATTGCGCAAGCATCATACCAGTACATACGTTAGCTTGAGATCACTTATGGTCCTAAGTACTGTGTTACAACTAGGTGGTTATCTCGAATTATGACAAACTTGGTATCAGAGCACAAGGTTCAAGTGTCCCAGGGTGTCTATAAATCTGTGTCTAGTAGAGTCTTGCAGAACGGTATAGAGACGTCTGTACTTTTCTTTGAGAGGCTACAGGGCATTTAAGAAATGTTTCTCTTCTTTCATATCTCAAATTGTATAGTAGATTTATTCTCTAAGAAACATATACAGATTCTTACATTGCTCCATTCGTGCCAAATCTTCCTTATTTTTAAGGTAACAGAAATAGTCAAGCTTAAATTCCTATTGATAGAAATTTCTCAAACAGTCCCCACAGACAGTTATAAGACTATAAGCGGGCTTAAAATGATCCCATCAGTGCCTTTAAGTTCCAAAGTTTGAAGGAGTTCGTTCTTATTTATGAAAATAATGCATTGCGCCAAAGGCAGATGTGCTTTAGATCCCTTCTCAAAATCCTATGACAACATGACCTAGAGTTAGGAGCATGAGCCTAAAAGTGTAGCAGTAGTGAATTACGGATTGTATTATCTGGATTTAGTAGATTATGTATCCATGGGGCTAGAAAGGTGTTGTGTAGATTGTATAGTAGCTCTTTGAGAGAGATTTACCAGTTAAGGGAGACTTAGAGTATGTTAATGCGTTAGTCAGGATAGAGATTAGGCAACGACCAGAAAAATAGAGAAACTTGTTAAGGTTGAGTATGTTTATAAAATTTTGTGTGGATTAGTATTTCATTATTTTTATCCAGTAGTAGTAAGTTAGTATAGTTCATTAAAATTTTAGGAATATCCATGTTAAATGTTAGAATCTAAGTTTGAATGATGGATTATTAAGCTAATAGAAAGAAGAGTTTGAAATTCTAGAAGGAAAAAGTGTGAACTCAGGGTATGGTGATACTCCTAAAGATTCTAAGTTAGTAAGCTTTTAAGTTATTATTTGATGACTATTGGGGCTATTGAAAGTTAAGAGTTATATCTCGAAAGGATGTACTAGCAGTATTTTTTGTTTTATACTTTCAGGTATAGTCTTTCAGGAGTAGCTTAATATTTATGTGTACCGTTATATCCCAAAATGTAGAGTAGAGTGTTTATAGTTTAGTTTAGAGTTTATTGTAGAGGTCCACAGATTTAGAGTGATGGCTTAAATCTAAGGGGAAGATGATAGAATAAGGAACCAAGTCAGGTTTTCAGATTCTAGTGGTGATGCTAGTGAGTTCTAGAACAACAGTAGGGGAGGAGAATACCTGACCCATTCTTATCTCGGTACAAACTTTGTACTTTAGTCATTACAACATCTACTCATGCCTTACAAGTCATATCTATGGTCACAGATCATATTCATGCACTTTATATAGAATCATGTATACTCCAATTCCTAGTATAAGGAATGCCAGTTCACTCAAAAGTATGGATCATCTTCCATGAATTTATAAACTCCAAACTCAATTCATACAGCTCATGACTCATATAGTCATGTTTTACAGTATTCTTAATTTCCAGAACTCGTGATACACCCTTAAGGACCAGTGAAAATTGTATTATGGCACATATGACCTTAGTTTAGATGTCTTTAATGAATCCATGCTTTTAATACTCTATTCCTTAGGCCTCAATTAAGTTTCAAAGTTATGTATAGTATTCTTTCACGCTTCAGGTCCTCATGTTCTATCCTTTTAATGACCTCTCCTTATGAAAAGATAGTGGTGATGAAAATGGATAAACAATAGTTTAGATGAGAGAGAGTAAATGTTCTTTATTAAGGAAAGATAGATGTATGCTTATTTTATCTAAGGTTATAAGTGTGAAGGAAGATTGAGTTAAATATTTGGTATATGTCAAAGTTAGTTGAGAATTCTAGGCGTGTCTTCATGGGGATAGTGCATGGAAGTTGTTATTGATAAAGATATTAGAGAATATAGGAAAAATTCTTAGGTGCGCTATTTCCTAGAAGTTCATATGTGATTATAATGATAGGCTTGAATGTTATGTTGGTATATAAGTGAATAAATGCATTGTGCACTAGTAAATTCCTATTAAGAGGTTGAAGTTAGTTGTTGAAGTGGTAAAGAGTATTATTAATGAGATGAGAGCTCTGAAAACACATAGGAAATTGAATCTGTGGTTTAGACTAGTATTATGGTGTTATGTGTAGTTCCTTATGACTTTGAGTTAGCCTTGAACATGGTGAAAGAATTTAGTTTATCAGACTTTGGTAGAAGGATTTATCAATACCCATGTGAAGATTATAAGTGGCGTCAAATGAACTGTAGTATTTAAGAGGAAAAGTGTAGTTAAGGGAGTATTTGAGAAGTGTGCCTAAGCTTGAAAGTTAGCAGTTGCATTGCCTAAGGCATATTAATTTTCCCAGCTTATGTTTTATATGTCTATATTCCATGTTATAGAGTTGTAGTCAAGTTGTGATTCCTTATTCAGATATCTTACTCTGATCATGCCCAAAATTTTTTGCTCCCTAATGTTATTAGAACTTCTGAAAAGTTGTGTTGAATGTAATGAATATTTCTTTTTTAGTGACTCTTAAGAAAATTTCATGTCCTTATATATCACTTTACAGTTCGAAATATCTGTTTGTCCAGGGATACTTCAGTTGAGTTATAAAATTTTAGTATGAGTCAGTCTGTATAGCCAGTAATTTAACTTGGCAACCAGATAGCTAAGCTCCTAAGTTTATCTTTTCATCTAGTTTTACTATTTGAACTTTCATGAATATGCCTATTTCATGGGGTGATTTATTTACATTCATGCTAATTATGAACTCAGTTGAATCCTTACCCCAAGTATAAATTAGTCCCAATCATGACAGATTTCTAGATTTAGAAATCGATGTTATGTTAGTTATCCAACTTCAGAATTCAGCCAGACAATACTAGTGAGTTCCCAAAATCTCAAACTAGTCAAAGTTGTAGTTGGAAATTCAATCATTATGTCCGTATTTAGCTCTTAGAATTTTATGTCAGAGATTAGAACTCTTTTTCTATCCTTTCATCCAAGTCAATCTTCATTCAAGGACGAATGATCCCAAGTGGGAGATATTGTAACATCCCAAAAATCAAAGCCAATATTTGAACCATGTTGTAAGTTCATGCAAAATTAAACCTCATGTTTTGGTAGATTTATATGTAATTTTGACATATATTAAGCCCTCAAATAGCTCCTAACTTATAGATAATTCAAAACGTTCCTTAGCAATTAAATTCTTGTGAAGAATATAACTATAGTCAGCTTCAAACGAGCATAAATTTTGGGTTAATTAAATTTTTTAGATCAAGACCCACCAACAGAGACATAATTGAATTGTCTTTCCAATAATATCAATTTTTCCTTAATCCAATATCGGAATAAGAAGTTATGGCCAAATTACTGAAGCACTATCAAACTTGTCAGTGACTACGACTCCTGATGACAACTCATGGTCAGACCCTACGAGTCGCTGGGAGGACTCGTCGTCATGGCAGTAAGGGCCAAAATTTGGGTTTCTGACCATGACTCAAGCCCTAGCTCATGGCCAGACCCTATGAGTCATGGCCTAACTCATTGGGACTGCTTCTAGGTGACCTCCAGACGATTTCTAAAGGTTTTTTTGAACTTTTCCACAATTTTAACCCCAAAACTACATTGTTTATGCTAATTTAAGGCTAAATATAAAGAAAAAACAACCCCAAAACCCTTATTATCAACACAACTCATGAAATCCTCCAAGAACATGTAATTTTCTCTACTCCAAAGCAAGAAATTAGGGTTTTTCATCTCCAAGTCCAAATCCACAAAACTTCAATTCAAGAATCAAGAGTAATCAGGCATGTGGGTATTCAATGAGGATATCCTTTCATACTCATTCCAAAATAATTATTTTGTTCATGAGTTTTATGATCTTCATAAACTAAGGTTTTATCTAATAGTTACTCTAAGCTTAAACTCAATTTCCTATAATATAACTCTCACTCATAAGCACGTTTTAGTCATTATTCATGGTTTCTTAGACCCATATCATATCATTCACACTATTCTTATGACCATGCATGATTTATATAATATTACCCTAAATTTAAAGCATATGATCAAGCTATGAATGATGTACCCATTTATTTTAGATTTGTTAATCACCAAGCTTAGTTTTCCCTCAAGTTTTGGGTTTTAGGTCAAATATGAGTTTCCCCTAATTTAATCATTTTATTTTGTAATTAAACCATAAATAAATATTTTTCCATAACAATAGCACTTCCTATGTTCAAGCATCATGAATTTCCATATTATGATCTGTTGTTGAATTTTTGGGCTTTATTCATGAAATTTCCTATTAGGATCAGTTTTTAATATTATCGTGTTCAGTTGCATTAGTCAAAGTTGGTGGGTTATGAATACCCGATACCTGGAAACTCAGACATACATCAGTTTACATGCTTTTAAGTACTTCAGATTATATATGCATTATTATTTTCATAATACCGTGACTTGAGCATATAAGTTATCAGTTCATATTCTAGTTTATGCTTCGGCATCATTCAGTTGGGAATAATACTTAGCATTGAATGAACACAGGGATAACGGATCTCCCGTCAATTAGACAGAGACCATTAGTAGTAATCTCTGTGTTCCAGAACTGCGTCACCACCTTAGGTTATAAGGGTTCACCAGTCAGTTTAAGCTTGACACCCTAGTCCTTCAGGACATCAGTTTTGTGGATCCACTCCAACCAGTGTTGGTACCCTTGCCAAGGTACTAGTACCCTTTCAATTTGGATTACAGGTTGGACCCCGATTACCTTTGATTGGGGCATGTCGGTTATTGTTAGATCCTGCACTTCTCAGTTATATTCAAATTATGTTACAGTTTAGATATGTATGACCTTGTATTCAGTTATTCAATTTTATACAGTACATGTTTATACTTGGTCATTGCATCAATTCATATCTCACAGTTTTAGACTTAGTATTCATAAACAACCCTTAGTATAGTTTTAAATCATATTCAGCATTATCTTGAGATTAAGTATAATAGTCATGTTTCTATTGCTTCTCAATTTACAGAAATGTTTTAGCACAAGATTTAGAAATTTCACTACACCTTACAGCTTTTACGTACAGATATGTTCTAAATGTATATTTCAGCAAATGGACTATGTCCTCAGTTTTAAATCATGTTTTAAGTATTTTCATGATTAATGAACATCTCACGTACTCGGTGCTTTCCAAAGTACTGATCGCATACCTCTTCTGCCTATATTTTTAATGTAATGTAGATTCAAGTGCCTACTACAGGATCATAGCCAAGCAGATCATAGCATTCAGCCAGTTGGTGGTGAGTTCTCTATTTTGATGACTCAAACCAGTTATAATTCAATTATTTTATTGTCCTATTCGTATGTATTGATTAAGGATAGTTATGGTCATGTCTCAGCTACCTATACTCAGTATTAATAGAGGCTTCATAGATAGTCAATTAGGGTCATTGTATGTAGTTTCAGTTCCCCATTCTTTTGTATAGTATAGCAAAACTTTGAACATTAATATTTTGAAATAGATTATGTCATGATTATGCTTCCGCTCATCAAATTTAGCATTTATACATATTTTAAATCAGTTTCTCAAGAATTATGTCAGGACATGGGTTAGTTTGAGACCACTTGTGGTTCTAAGTACCGTGATATGACTAGGGGCAGTCTCGGATCGTGAAAAATCCGAATATCCGGTAAAGCGTAGTTTAGGCTAGTTAGAATAACGTATTTTTATTTTCGTACTTTTTTAAATATTGAACTGTACAATTGGACTGAACTTTATTTTCATTTTGAACTCTTCATTTGATTATCTATTTTTGTGTGTTTTACGGGTTTATTCATTTAGAGTTTCAATTTAAATGATACGAATTAATGGAATGACCGTGCTAAAATCACAGATAGGTGCCTAACACCTTTTCTCGGTCAACAAAATTTCTTAACTGAAATTTCTATGCGCTGATTAGTTTAGAGTCAATTATTTTCAAAAAGGAGTATTTTCTAGGTGACTTGACAGACGGAAACTCTATATCAAGTGAAGACTTTGATTTTAAATCTAAATTCCTTTTTTGAAACATTATTAGTCACTTTCGTATTTGAAAATCCTTTTTGAAACTTAAATAAAATCTTTTGATAAGAAAGGGGATGTGACAGCAAAAACGATAACTTTTCTAACAAGAAGAGTGTGTATTAGTGGATACCACAATTGCAAGGGCTACAGAGTATCACTTCATGGTTGATGCTAGCACAGAGCAAAAATACCAAACTACAATAATCCACCTTAAGTGGGAACCTCCACCTCTTGGCCACTTCAAACTAAACACAGCTGGATCAATTTAAAATCAGATAGGATATGGAGGAATGGGAGGAGTATTTAGGAATCATATTAATGACTGAGTAATGAGATATATGAATCCCACTAATCATTACACTGCTAAATTGGCTGAACTCATAACCATCACGTTGGAACTATACAAATAGTAGAAGAAAAAAATCACCACCCTCTTGAGATTAGCACTAAATCCTATAAAGTTATTAATATGATTAAAAGCATGTACACAAGAAAACAAAATAAGTGGCAAATATGTTGGCAAACAAAGGAGACTAAATGCACAGTTTTTGTTGAGCCAGTGTTTTCATAGTTCCTCTGATGTTTGTAGCGGATACTATATAACAAATATTTTAGGAACTACTAGTTTAAGAAACTTTTGGTGTGTAATATAACAAATATAGCCAAATCTTTCCCTAACGGTTAATGGGATACCCCAAACAATGTATAACTTCAGTTATTACTTAATACATACACACATATATAAAGGGGTAATGGAAATCCAAAAGCATGAAGTCAGTAATAAAGCACTTCATGTAATATTAGCATAGAAAATGTACAACAAAACTCAACTTTTTGGGCAAGATTCATCTTCAACATGGACTGTAATAACTTTAAACTAAGGCTAGAAAAGAGATTTTATCTCTAAAAATTGGTATTGCATTCGTAATGAATAGGCTACATGCATGAATGACTCTAATGAATTATCCATTAGAAAATAGGATCAACTTCTTTGACGATAAATGGATTTCTAACTATGGAGCCATTAGGAAAAACATTCAAAGGTCCTTGAATCAAGGAGAGGAACATATCGAGGTTAATAATCTCCACAACAATTACAATTGGATTTTAATGGTCTTTCCATTAGGATTTTGAAGGGTTTAATCTCACAATCAAAAGTTGTTTCTTGAAAACTACTAGTAACATAAAGGATAGACTATTTGAGACCTCACCACTAATGGACTCTTCTCAATTAATAATGCATACCACCTCATTGATAGTGTGAAGACCATAAGAAAAGTGTTGAATGAGGGAATTTAAATAATTCTGAAATTTCTTAACTCCAACAAAATATCAAAAAAAATCTAGCTATTTCACCATAATAGGCTCCCAGCAAGACCCCATTTGAATAATACATGACTCAATGTTAGCCCTATATGCTGCCATTTTTGTGACAAACACAGAGAAGATATCAAATATATCTTCTTTAAATGACCTCATGCCAACAGATTCTGGAATAATTTAGCACGATAGTGTAAACGATCAATTTAAAACTAATGAGAACTGAAACACGATGATCACATGGGATACAATAAAAGACAAGCCCATCAATGCTTGGTTATCTTAGGATACCTTGATCTATTTCTACATATGGAGAATCTAGCTTAGCAGATGTAGGCACGTGATTTTTGACCTTTTCAACACCTTTTCACAAAATCGTAACCTTAAGTATTTTCTTGTTTAGACATATTCTTGTCATTTGAATTTTATATTATTTTTAATAAGTTTTTATTTGAAAATTGAAAATTACCAAAAAAGAATCGTATCATAGAAAAATATATTATTTTTGTTAAAAGAAAGAAAAAATCACAAAAAATGCTTTCTCGTTTTTATTTATAGTCTTTTTTTATAGAAAAAAAAAAGATCATAAATAGTAGTCAATTAGATAATGCCACTTGGCAAGATTTAATTTGTCCAAAATAATATGCTATATTTTTAATTTAATTTAATTTTGTCTCGTCCACCAAGTCTTACTTTTCTATCATACAAATGGACACAAGATAACTAAATTATACCTTATTCACTACTCACTCATCACCATAGCTCACTCCATCTATATATCATTATCCTACATACCCTCTCACACACCCCATATAACAAATATATCTGCCCTCACATTAACAGACTCCACAATTCTTCTACAACGTGCCTTGAACCCCTAACAGAATAATATACGCAACTTGCCCACACCAAGTTCTCCACCATCACCTACACATACTACAACAATATACCAACTACCAGAAGACTCCTTTCACCGAATTTCACCATTACAACATTTATTTTCTCTTTATTTTGAACACAACATCTCTTTCACTTACATAAGTACATACTCACTGCATTCACCATGAACGGATAAGATTGAGAATTAACACCATTAACGGTCAAATAACAACACCCAAAACTTCCTTCTCCCATTTTACAAGACATTAGTCACACCCACAAGCACCAAAATTTTACTCCATTTTTTATATCCATCTACACTCTAATTTCCTTCGACATAATCCTCCATTGATAACCATCAACAGTCAATAATTTCATGCTATCAACAACTCTATTCACTCTGACCACTACGTAAAAACACGCCCTCCATCGATAATTAGTTACCACCACACATCTTCGGGAAATCTCACAACACCATCACCATCGATCCAACCCTCATACTAAATAACAAAACTAAATCACCACAGCCTTCTCAATTCTATCAAACCCGAGTTGGGAGAAAGGGTCACGATTTAAATAGGGTTCAAGGTATTGGTTGGAGATTATTTTTTGGTTTTGGGTCTAGCATTCGCGTCTTGCATTAACGTTCTGTCGTTCAAAGACCTCTGATCTCTGTTGAACAAAATTGAAATATAATTAATGGTCCTATCCTTTTTCCATTTTTCTCTATTTGGTTTATGATTTCAAACTCTATGTTGTGATTATTTATTCGGGTTTTGTTTATTTTTGTTTTCTTATTGTTTAAATTAATTGTTCGTTGATCAGGATTGCTTATGAATTATTGATTTTGAACAATATGAAATTGGTATAAATTATATTTGGAGGCAATTATTCAATTTTGGAGAAGGGATTGAAAACTGATAAACTTGAAATTGAGGGTGGGGATTTTGAATTGATAATTTGGTTAGGAATTGGTTGTTTAATTTACTCTTGCAATTAATTGAATCTTTTTAGCAATTGTTAGTAGTATGTTTAGATCGCCGATTTGGATAGGCAAATTTTAGAATTTTATAATTGTTGAATGTTTAAATTTTTTGTTTGCACGATTTTTTTATCACACTTAATTCAAATGTATTTATTTTACCGGGGAATGCTGCGAAGTATCTTGTACCTAGTGGTCATTCAAGAGAAGACGATGAGTATCGGGTAAAGCGTAGTTTAGGCTAGTTAGAATAGCATATTTTTATTTTCGTACTTTTTGAAATCTTGAACTATACAATTGGACTGAATTTTATTTTCGTTTTGAACTCTTCATCTGATTTTCTATTTTTGTGTGTTTTACGAGTTTATTCATTTATAGTGTCAATTTAAATTATATGAATTAATGGAGTGACCGTATTAAAATCACAGGATCGATGGGTGTCTAACACTTTTTTTTCGGTCAATAGAATTTCTTAACTGAAATCTCTGTGCACTGATCAGTTTAGAGTCAACTATTTTCCAAAAAAAATATTTTCTAGGTGACTTGACACACGAAAACTCAATATCAAGTGACGACTCTAATTTTTAAATCTAAATTTCTTTTTGAAATATTTTCAGTCACTTTCGTATTTGAAAATCCTTTTTGAAACGTAAATAAAATCTTTTGATAAGAAAGCGGGTGTGACAACAAAAATGATAACTTTTTTAACAACAAGAAGAGTGTGCATTAGTGGATACCACAATTACAAGGGCTACAAAGTATCACTTCATGGTTGATGCTAGTACAGAGCAAAAATACCAAACTACAATAATCCACCTTAAGTGGGAACCTCCACCTCTTGGCTACTTCAAGCTTAACACAGCTGGATCAGTCCAAAATCAACTAGGATCTGGAGGAATGGGAGGTGTATTTAGGAATCATAGTAATGACTGAGTAATAAGATATATGAATCCCACTAATTATTACACTTCTAAACTGGCTGAACTCATAGCGATCCTGTTGGAATTATACGAATAATAGTAGAAAAAAATCACCACCCTCTTGAGATTAGCACTAAATCTTACAAAGTTATTGATATCATTAAAAATGATCACTTATTAGATAATAACATCATTTTTGAGTGCAAGTCACTAAATGTAGTAGTTGGGGGCTTCAGTGCTCAAGCATGTACACAGGAAAACAAAATAAGTGACGGATATGCTGGCAAAAGAGGGAGACTAGATGCACAGGCTTTTGTTGAGCCAGTGCTTTCAGAGATCCTCTGGTGTTTGCAACAAATACTATATGAACAAACATTTTAGAAACTACTACTTTAAGAAATTTTGGTATGTAATATTAACAAATATACCCAAACCTTGCCCAAGCAGTTAATGGGATACACCAAACAGTATATATCTTCAGTAATTACTTAATACATACGCACACATGTGTGTCTATATACATACATATACATATATATATATATATTAATTATTATCTGAAAATGAAAAGCTTCCAAGAAATTTCTGCACTTGATATTCATTTCTTTCTCTTCTTACATTCTAGTTTGAAAAGGAATATTTACTTTTCTTTTTTATTTATTTTAAAAAAATATTTAAATTTTAACTTTCTACGTGATATGTTTAAGATCACAAAATTAAAAAATATTTTAATATATTTGACACAACTTTAATTAAAAACCACAAAATTTAAATTTTTATTTTATTTTCTTAACTTTCACGGCAAATTAAAATGTCATTCTTTTTAAAATGAAGAAAATATTAATTTATTCTTCCGGTCTTCTCTTTTCGGGTGCTTTTGTAAATTTTGTACTTGCAAAAAGGTGAGGCTATGATGAATCTTAATGTATTTCATATCATTTTACAGTCGAATTTGGCCCTTCGGTTATAATTCAGTGTAAAATAACTGTGTATGAGCAGGTTCATATTTGTATAAACTACAGAGTAAATGGACTTTCAAATATGATATTTCATTGATTACTTTTTGATAGCAATGACTAGTCATATAAGTCTAAATTTTGTATTTCTATGTGTAAAAAGAAATGTAAATATCTTTATCTACCAAACACTCGTTAATAAGTAGTGCATCTTTATACTATAAGTGCAAATTTATTTGAAAGATTAGTAACTTTAACTTATACAAATATAATGTGCAATTTTGCTTAGATTTCCCTATTGATCGACCTAGTAGATACTTCATTTACGAACATTTACCTCTGGAGTTCTCGTTCTAATACATACTAGTATAGGTATCCGCGCAATGCGCGAAATATTTTATAAAAAATATTTGCTAAAATATATTAACTTATTTACTGTTAAATTATTAAATTACTTAATATTTATTATATCATATTAACATATTTTAAAAGATAATGAAATATTAATAACAATTGTGAATATGAAATTAGAACTGATACATGATAACTAATTACTACATTATAATTATTTTAAATATTTTTATAAAACAGTATATTACTATTAGTATTTGTTTCAATCATATTTCATTAACTGATTTCTAAAAATAATAAAATATTAAATATTAAATGATTATTAATTTTGTTGTTGGATTTTTACCTTTATATTTTTAATAAATTAAGACATATAATTATATTTCTTTCCTTTTATTTCAAATTTCAGTCTTTTTGTTTCTCAATTCAACTTCAACTACTAACTACATTTTATATATATATATATATATGTATATATAAAATTATTTAATTTCATTTCAAATATTAAAAGCCTTTGTTGTGTCGATTACTAAACTTCTAATTCCAAATTTTAAATATTACAACTCTCGATTCAAAATTTAAGCACATACAATTTGTTATTTTCTTTTAAATTTTCATACTTATTGTTCATAGTTTTTTCATTGTTTGATTTCATCATTAGCATCGTTAAGTATTTTATTTGTACTTATTATTGTATCTTTAAAATTAAGTCAATTAAAAGCTCTCATACTACTTTCAAAATCACCCGCTCCACCAATCCCACACGCATCCCTCACCTTTGCCCACCCCATCCCTAACCCATTTTTTTTTCAACTTTTAAAATTTTTATTAAAAAAGTTTCTTACTCAACCTCTAACCTTAGCTTGTCCTCCCCTTGCAAAACAAAATAGAAATTAAATTTTTTATGCAACCAACTTTTTTACTTTACCCTTAACCCCCGTCATCCGTCCCGACCTCTTATCCAACACCTTTCCCCCCCACCCCTGACCCCCACCCAAAAAAAGTTTTATAATTTTCTTTTTACCTCCCACCCCATCCTACCCTAACCCCAAATTAAACCCCAAAAAAAATTAAGCCTTTAACTTTTTTTAAAAAAAAATTCCTATCCACATCCCCCATCATCAATGTACATCCACCACCCCGCGTATCCACCCACCACTTAGCCTACCTCCTATCCCGGACCACCTCAATCCCCCTACCTCTCATAATATCTATCACTCTACTTCGATCCTCTCAATTTTGTCTGATCATCTTAATAATACTTCAAACATGTTAAATAATATTATCTTAAAAGAAAAGATTCGATCATCATTTCATATTCATGAGATATTTGTATACATCATATGTAGAAATTTAAAATTTCCTAGTTACATCAATAACAAAAGATAATTGTAATGTTAATTGTAAACAATAATAACAACATAACAACACACAACAAAAATTTTAAACTTTTAAAATATATTTTCATGATATGTTTCAAGTAGGGTTGGGCATAAAATATTGAAAACCGAATTACCAAATCGAATCAAAAAATTTGATAATTGATATTCGATAATTCGATATTTGATATGATATTTGAGAGTAAAATTTTAATATTTTGGTACTCGGGATTGGGTTTGGTACAAGATATTAATATCATTTGGTATTTGATATTTACCGAAAATCAAATTATATATGTGTGTGTGTGTCTAACTAACCCAATAGACAATAGTATTAGTTACCCAATGAATCTCTTGGAACTTGGTAATATATTCATAAAAAGCAACAAAATACTAAATAGGGTTTCTATTAAATATACTCTTTGAAGTTTAAACGTACATTTGCACATCTCCAACTTTAATATGGCATTACCAAATAACGTATCGAATCGAAGTTTAATTTATCGATTACCGAATTACCGAGCCGATGTTTATAAGTATGGTATGTGGTATCTACGTTCAAATACCGATTATCAAATTATCGAACCCGAACTTTAAAAATACCGAACGCCTACCCCTAGTTTCAAGTATATATCACTTTTTCGAGTCAGTAAATTTTAACATATTCCACATGACAAATCTTTTCATACAATATTTCATTGAATATCTTACCTTCACGAATCTTTTAATATTAATGTCGTACCTCCATTTAAGATCTCCAAAATTTATAATTTGATCAATTCAACATGTTATTTTTCTGAACAAAACAATTAAATTCATATAATTTATCACAGTAACAAATTTTGATGCAGTTACTCAATGAAATCAACATGATTTCACAATTTTTCAGACTTTCCTGTAAAATTTAATGCAACTTTAGTTATCGATAATAACAAAGTAAATCACATAAAAGAATTATCCATTTGTTGTTGTCACATATAAATATGGTTTTCCCAGTATACTTCATGCCAAGTCATTTTTTGTAATCTGCGAGCAAATTAATCAATATAATGACAATTAAGAAGATAAATATTTAGTTTTATTAAACTAATCAAGAATAAAACTGTAGGCATTGAAGAAAGCAAATAAATTGAACTACAAAATAAATAAAAAAAAAAGAGAAGAAGTTATTTGCTAATAGCAAAGAAAGAGAGAAAGAATGAAATACATCCCATTTATATTGTCGGTTGACATATTGATTTGGATAAAAAGAAATTATATTTCAAAATTTTAAATAAGATATTGGGTGGGGTTACAATATCTGAAAGGATGAATTGGAAAATTGTGAAAGAGTTCTAAATGGATATTATTATTATTATTATTAT
>NC_061111.1:140946573-140961727 GCF_002878395.1 Capsicum annuum
ATTGAAAATACACATCTAATAATTTTATTTTAAAAATTTAAAATTTATTTAAAGTTGGATAACTAGAAAGAAGATAAAAGAAGCAAATATATATTTGGAAGTTAAATAACTAACATTCAAATGAAGTCAAAAAAAAAAACAAAAAAAAAAACGTGTATTTTGTTGCTACAAATAAGGAATCTGTTTTTTTTTTTCCGGCAAAATCTTGTAGTGGTTAAGGAGTTTAGTTATTTTTTCCTTTTTAATTACTTCTTATCTTTCTGTCTGTTTTTTTTTTCTTTAAATGGTTAAAATAAAAAACATGCAAACTGACATAGATAGTTATTCTTGTTTCTAATAAATGCGTTATTTTTCAATCAAAAATTCAATATTTATTTTATAATTTAAATATTTTTTATGATATTATCTCATTGTTTTTCTAATTTAGAATGCATATAAATATTTAATTTACATTTAAATTTAAAAAGAATCTTTATCATCCAACTCAAAATATATTAAAATTTTTACATAAGATAAATATTTGAAATTAATGAGATAATAATAATATTTTTTTAATTATTATTATTAATATTAATCTTATTACTACCACTGCTACTGCTACTGTTTAGTAAGATTGCACGTTTAGGATTAATAGACACTGACAATACTGAGTATTACTATTGTTATTGCTACTATTTAAAACATTTAAATTTTATCGAAAGTGATAAGTTTGGAATAGTAATAATCTATTAGAACTCTTCAATTATAGATTTAACGTTATAGCTATTATTATTATTATTATTATTATTATTATTATTATTGTTATTATTATTATTATTATTATTATGTACTGCTACTACTATTATTATTTATTTTTTAATTATTATTATTATTATTTTATTACTGCTTTTTAATATCTTGCCACTTAACTTCTAGTTTTGCTTTTTTATACATATATATAGATATAGATTATTATTATTATTATTATTATTATTATTATTATTATTATTATTATTATTTTAATAATTATTTTATATTTCATTAATATGGTTGATAAATTATATTTAAATATATTTTATAATAATTATATTTTAAAAGAGATAAGTTTGAATAGTAAAAGTCTATTGGAATTCTTCCATTCTGGATTTCTAATTTTAAGATAATGAAATTTCATGTTTCTTTTAAAAAAATGGATAATTTATTTCAAATTCAAAATTTTAAAATTTGTTAGAATCTTAGAAAAATAATATTCTAAAATGTCATGATTATCTTATAGTTTTCATATTTTGAATTTTCAAATAAATATATTTGAAATTAATGATACCAATTAGGATTTTTCTATAATAAAAATAAATGAAATAAAAAAATATTTTAAGTTAATGATATTGATTCTAAAATATTAGTATCAACTTATTTAACCTTTCCATATGTTTTACCCTTTTTGTTCTCTTTTATCATTTTTCATTAAAAAAAAAATAATTTATTTTAGGTTTTATATAATTCTTCTCTATTATTATTATTATTATTATTATTATTATTATTATTATTATTATTATTATTATTATTATTATTATTATTATTATTATATCCTACTTAGTCCTACTTCTTATACTAACTATATTATTACTACTTCTACTATGTATCCTACGTAATACTACTATTATTAACTATTATTATTATTTTACGAAAATTTTTATCTTTTATTAATATGTAAGTAAATTATATTTAAATATATTTTATAGCATTTATATTTTAAAAGAGAAAAGTTTCAAATAGTAAAGGTCCATTACAACTCTTCAATTAGGATTTCTATTTTCAGATAATGATTTTTTTTTTTAAGAAAGGGATAATGTATTTCAAGTTCAAATACTTAATATTTCAATTCAAAATTTTTATTACAGTATTTTAAAATTTTGTCCCAATAACTGCCACGTGGCTATTTTAATATCTTGTCAATTGACAGCTTGTATTATTTTAGTTTTGCTTTATATATATATATATAAAGAGAGAGAGAGATTATTATTATTATTATTATTATTATTATTATTACCATTATTATGTACTACTACTATTACTATTACTTATTGATTTATATAATTATTTTTATTATTTTACTATTGCTTTTTTATATCTTGCCACTTAACTTCTTGTCTTGCTTTTAGTTTTATTTTTTTATACACATATATAGATATTGATTGTTATTATTTTAATAATATTTTTATATTTCATTAATATAGTAAATAAATTATATTTAAATATATTTTATAGTATTTATATTTTAAAAGAGATAAGTATGAATAGTAAAAGTCTATTGCAACTCTTCAATTATGGATTTCTAATTTTAGGATTTCTTTTTTCTTTTAGAAAAGAGATAATGTATTTCAAATTCAAAATTTTAAAATTTGTTAGAATATTAGAAAGATAAGATTCTAAAATGTCATGATTATCTTATAGTTTACATATTTTGAATTTGTAAATAAATATATCTGAGATTAATGATACCAATTAGGAGTTTTCTATAATAAAAATAAATGAAATAAAAATAATATTTTAAGTTAATGATATTGATTAAAAAATATTAGTATCAACTTATTTAACCTTTCCATATGTTTTACCCTTTTTGTTATCTTTTATCACTTTCATTAAATAAATAAATTAATTTGTTTTAGGTTTTAAATTATTATTATTATTATTATTATTATTATTATTATTATTATTATTATTATTATTATTATTATTAGTGCTAGTTCTTATACTAACTATATTATTACTACTTGTACTGCATATCTTCCGGTAGTACTACTATTACTAATATTTTAATAAAACTTTTATCTTTTTTTAATATGTAAAAAATTATATTTAAATTATAGCATTTATATCTTAAAAGAGAGAAGTTTCAAATAGTAAAAGTCTATTATAGCTCTTCAATTAAGATTTCTATTTTAAGATAATGATTTTTTTTTTAAAGGGATAATGTATTTCAAATTCAAATACTTAATATTTCAATTCAAAACTTTTATTACAATATTTTAAAACTTTATCCTAAAAACTGACACATGGCTAGGGATGACAATGGTGCGGTGCAGTGCAGGTTTTTTCTAAACCCGCAAGTTTTAAAACCGCACCGCATCACCTTTAAACCCACATAAACCCGCCCCACATTCATATCCGTGCATAATCGCACCGCATCGCCCCATATTTTTATTTTTTCCTTTTTTAAAAAAAATTTGTAACTCCATTGAAAATCATAATATTTTCAAGTCTACAACTAGGAAATAATAGCTCATTTTTATTATATCACTTTTCACTAAAAAATTGTCAAAAAGTATAACGTGTACAAATAATGATCAAATATCATATTTTTATTAAAATGAATAGAGATGTTAAAAAAATACTAAAAAATTATTTATTTGTAGTGTTATACATGTCGTTTTAAGTATCATAAAATTTTAAGTAAAGAATACATATAATTTTAGATATATTCACGAGAACAATTCTATTTTTTTAGCTTTTTTAAATTTAAACCCGCATATACCCGCAACCCGCACCATTTAACAAAAAACTTACTTTAATCCGCACCGCACTGCATAACTTAAAACCCGCCCCGCCTCGCATAGCTTAAAACTCGCACCGTCCCATTGCCATCCCTTCACATGGCTATTTTAATATCTTGCCACTTAACATTTTGTAATGTTTTAGTTTTGCTATATATATTCTCTTATTATATAAGGGGAGTTGGAGGTCAAGCACAAAGCTAGGTGTGAAAATATCTCCTTCAGTCGTGTACTTGCCAAATGTGTGAGCCACTGGCCCTGGTGGTTAAAGGCGCACATTTCATGCAGCAGGTCTCCAGATCGAACCTTTGCGGCAACATTATTTTTCTAAAGCTGCCTGCATTACTCAACGCAACCAGTGTAGGTCCCCCAACAATTCCTCAATTCCACACTGCACTCTATTGATTTACTTGGATTGGTCTACTAATATTTTTTTAATTTTCGTATTTTGTATTTTTATTTGCATAAAAAATTATATTTTTAGTAATTAAAAATTCTTTTTCAAATAATTTATATATTTGAGAATGATATACAAAGTACTCTAAATCATAATAATTGATAATTTCAAAAACATATTAAAATTATAGTTAAGAAATTATTTGATTCACGATATATCATCTATGCCACATAAATTTATTCAACGTGACATATATTGGGCTCGTGCATCGCACAATATATTTAAGAATAAAATCATATAAAAAGTATCATAATAATTAACTATTTTAAAAATACATTAAAATTACAGTAGAAAAACTTTAAAAACTTATTTGACTTTTGAAATATCATTCTTATCACATAAATTAATGCAAAGTAACATATATTGGGCTTGTGCATTTCACAGGCTTTAATTTTCCTGCCTAGTTATTACTCCTATAAGCGAGAAGATTTGTTCTTCAATTTTCTTGGCCTTTTCAATCAATTTTGAGTATTTTAAAAATAATATTAGATTTTTCCTTTCTTAAAGAGATTCTCTAATTTTGGGAATGACAATTGGGGAGCAACTGTTTGGGAGTTTGTAGAAGAGAAAAATCTCAAAGTACTCCATTCATTTCTAAACGAGTGCTTTCGTTTTGCTTGGATATACGTTTTAATAAATAAGAATATTACATGAATATCCTTTTAAAAAAGAAAAAATTGAGGGTAGGGAATTACAATGTGGGGAATCGAACCTTCACCAACAAGGTGGAAGTTCAGGTAACTAATCAACTAAGCTACTAAGATTCTCCACATGAATGTCCGTTAAAGTGAGTGACTTTGTATTTTATTTTCATAATAAAAGTATTTAAAGATCAACTTTCCTTTCTTTTTATATATAGAACATGTACGTTTTTCCTCCTCTACATCTTAAATATTTTTACTCTTTGCATGTTTAATTGTTTCTCAACTTTTTTTTCTCTTTTTTTACTGTTCCTTATTTTTCCCCCTTTTTTTCTTGTTTTAATTCATTTGTCTTAATCTTTATTTTTCATTTACTTTCTATTTTTTCCTTCTCTTTTTTATTTATCTCTCAAATAATATTTATTTTTTATTTTTTATTATTATTTAATTCATTTATCTCAATTTTTATTTTTATTTTTTTCCTATTTTTTTCATTTAAATTTATTTTTGTTTTATTTATTTTTTCTTCGCATTTTTTTGTTTTTATTCTTTTCTTTGTTTTCTTTTTTCTTAACCTTTATTTTTTTTTTCAATCATACTTTTTTATTTTCTTTTTTCTCGACGTTTATTATATTTTGCTAATGAACAAAAGTTGGATAATCTGTAAAAAAAATATCTTCTTTCTTTGACATTAAAATAAACTTAAGGGTGTGACTTATTATATGGAAGTCCTTTGAGATAAGTTTTGCATCTAAGACAGGAGTTATTGAACATCTTATGAATTAAGACGCACTGTGTTTGTGTCAAGTCTTGCTCATGGGGGCATAACTTGTTGTTTGAAAATTCTTAAGCTAAGTTTTGCCTCTGAGGCGGGAGTTACAGAGTATCTCATAAATTAAAACATAATGAAGTAGTGTTAACTCTTATCATGGAGAGTAACTTATGTTTTTGGGAGGTCTTGGGCTAAGTCTAGTTTTAGAGGCAAGACTTATAGAGTATCTCATAAATCAAGACACAATGTGGTAGCGCCAACCCTTTTTTATGAAAGCGTAACTCGTTGTTTGAAAGATCTTGGGTTAAGTCTTGTCTCTAAGGGAAGAGTTATAAAATATCTCATAAATCAAGACATAGTGTGATAGTTTCAACTCTTGCCAATGAGACGTATCTTGTTGTTTGAAAATCATTGGACTAAGTCTTGCCTCTAAGGCTAGAGTCACAGATCATCTCATAAATCAAGACACAATGTGGTAGTGCCAAATTTTGCCCATGGGGCCGGACGTAACTTGTTGTTTGAAAGTTTTGGTCTAAGTCTTGTCTCTAAGATATGAGTTATATGTCATCTCATACAAGACACAATTTAATAGCTTCAACTCTTGCCCATGGACGTAACTTCTTGTTTGAAAGTCCTTGAGCTAAGTCTGGCCTCTAAAACTGGAGTAATAGAACATCTTATAAATCAAGACATAATGCAGTAATGTTAACTCTTGTCTATGGGGTGTACCTTGCTATTTGGAAGGAATCGAAGAAAAAAGAAAAAATAAAGGTTATGGAAAAAAATAAAGGTTTAAATTTAAAAAATAATAATAAAAAATCAAAGAAAATAAAAAGGCAAAAAAATAGAAATTGAGAGAAGAAAAAAAAAAAGAAAGATTGAGAAAAAATTTTAAAAAACAAGAAAAAGGATAAAAAATAAATAAAAGAAAAATAATGGTTGAGGATAAAAACTAAAAAAGAAAACAAAAAATATAATCAAAGAAAACAAAAAGGAGAAAAAAATATAGAAGTTAAGAAGAGAAAAGGAAAAAAAGTAGAGGTTGAGAAAAATAAAAAATAAAAATAAAAAGGATAAGAAAATAGAAGTTGCAATTAAATGAGTATGGAAAGTTGTTTGAAAATATTTGATATATAGAGGGACATATATGTATTTGTTTCATATATATATATAAAGACTAGTTTTATTATGGGGGACAAAAAACTAATCCACTATTATGTGGGCCATTTATGTAGTTTATCTTTAATAAACTAATCACTTCTAGAAAATTAAATGTAACTTTACTAATTTACCCCTAACTAGAATTTTATCTTTTTTCTAAGTTGACATTGGTTACTATATTTAAACTCAAAGATAAGTATTAGGAATATTATGATCAAAATACTTATCTTTGAAGGCTTAAATATATAGTTGCTAAATGACTATAATTTTTTAACCCCAAAATGACCACAAATATACAAAGACCATACTAATCTTTTCCCTAAATAAATAAAAAAGTAAATTTTTAGTATTACTATTTTTAAATTCAAAAAATCAAATGCAATTTAAATTTATGTTGGATAAGTTATGACTATCATTAAATGTGAAGAAAAATTATTTAATTAACTTTAAGATGTGGAACCCACCTAACTTCACCCATTTCACTTTCATCCTTCTCCCTTAATCTTTTCTTTAGTTTTTTTTTTTCCAATTAAATTTTAAAACTAGTTTTATTATCATATTGATCATAATTCCTTAAAGTATTTTTAGAAAAAGTTCATTAATGATAACTAATTTTGAACTTATCACATAAATTTATTAATTTAATATTATATAAAAGTCATTCAATTCTAAAGTTTATCACAATATTTTAAAAAAACGTTAACTTGAGTTGATAAATATGAACTATATAAGTTTTATAATGTGTCAATATTTATCATGTCTAAAGTGTTTTGAGTTTTGATTGTCATTATTGAAATATTTTCAAATTAGACTTAGGAATCATTTAAATATTGTTAAAATTTATTTAAATATAATAATTAATAAAATTATTTAATTAGAGGACATATTAATAACAAATATAAGTAATGATTCATATTTTATCAAATTAGTTTAATATAGAGGTGCAAGACTTCAACATCAATGCGTCTTGATATTCTGAGATGTTGTAACTAGGGTCGACACATGTGAAATTTATGTCATGATTTCTATAACGTGTCAGTAGCTATCTTGTCTAAAGTGATTTGAATTTTGGCTGTCGTTATTGAAATATATGAAATTATATTTAAAAATGATTTAAATATATAGTTTAAATTTTATTTAAATGTAATGTTACTTAATCAGAGGTCATACTAAAACAAATATAAGTTATGGTTTGCAAATTATAAAATCGGCGTAACATAAGGATGTAAGACGACAACATTGATGCTTGGCTCTCTTGAGTTGTTGTTAGCTAGGATCAAAACACAAGAAAAATATGACTTTTATAATATGTTGATTTCTATCGTATTTAAAGTATTTTGAATTTTGACTATCTATGTTGAATTTTTTTTACATTATATTGAAATAGAACTAAAATTTATTTGAATATAATAATAAAATTTCTTAATTAAATAAAATATTAATAAAAAAATATCAATAATGATTCACAAGTTATCAAATTGCCGTAACATAGAAGTATAAGGCTAAAACATTAATGTGTCTTGATATCTTGAGTTGTTGTTAACTAGGATCGACGCATGTGAATTATATAATTTTTTGAATTCTATAATGTGTTTAGGTCTATCATGTCTAAAGTGTGTTTTTAAATTTTGACTATTGTTATTACTCCAAATTATTTAAATATATAATTTAAATTTATTTAAACTTAATAATTAATAATAAGAGGTCATATTAACAAAAAATATAAATAATGATTCGCAAGTTATCAAATCGGCGTAACATTAGGGCATAAGCCTACAACATTAGCGGGCAACTTTCTAGGATTGCTGTTAGCTGGATCGACACATATAAACTATATGATTTTTACTCTACTTTAAAATTTTAAATAGTAGTGCAGTTAATCAGTTATGCTAAATGAAAAAAAAGAAATAATAAATAAATTAAAATACGAGTAATTACATACAATTATAAGAAGTAAAGATTGTGAAATAAAAATAAAAAAATAAAAAATAAATAATATAAAATTTAAAAAATAAGATAAAAATTAAATATTTAAAAATATAAATAATAGAAAAAAATGGAATGAATTGAACCGACTAAATGAAACTGAAATAATCAATACTC
Organism: Capsicum annuum; assembly: GCF_002878395.1. Taxonomy (NCBI): domain Eukaryota; kingdom Viridiplantae; phylum Streptophyta; class Magnoliopsida; order Solanales; family Solanaceae; genus Capsicum; species Capsicum annuum. Next base: position 140,955,241 of record NC_061111.1, read on the forward strand.
ACTCCTATAAACAATTAAAAAGAAAAAAATAAGTGAAATATGCATGCGATACTTTTTAATTCAGGGAGACTTTGATGAAAGAGGATCATTTTTTTATTTGAGATTAACTTAGAATAAAAGTTAACAAATGTATTATTTATTTTTTATAAAATTATTTTTTATAATTTTTTTTTTGTCTAATGTGTGTGATGATAGTAATAGTATATATGCAGGGTCAATACGTATGAACTATATGATTTATTGATTTCTATAATGTGTCAATGTCTGCCATGAACTATATGATTGACTATCATTATTTACATATTTTAAAATTGTACTTAATTTTTTTTTAAATATGCAGTTTAAATTTATTTAAACATAAAAATTAATAAACTTACTTAATTAGAGGTCACATTAAAAATAAAAAGAAACAATAGGAGCACAAGACTACAACATTAGTGTATGACCTTATTGAGTGGTTATTATCATAAAATTTTAAATTAAAGATTTTAAAAAAGAAAGAATTATCTACATAATAAAAATGAATAATTAACTAAATATAATACATAAATATATTATGTTAAATTAAAATCTCGAACAATACTACTTTGGTCACACTAATTTTGGCCATATGTGGATGTAATTAATTAAGTTTAATTGCTATTTTTACACCAGACTTTTCTTTTCTAGAAATAAGTACTCCAACCATATTTATGAAAGTTATGGTAATTTCTTCATTTTTATGTATTAGAATAGTTTTTAATGTATTGAAAAATAATAGTAATAAAGAAAGAAATGTTAGAATTTTAAATTTAAGATGAAAGGGACAAACATGCCTAAAATGAAATTAATTTATAACATGCATATATTTTTTTTATTATTATGGTCAAATTTGAATCAAATTTTTATAATCAAAAGAATTATTTTATATTTATTTAGAAATAAAATTACAGTGTTAAAAGGAGTACTTATAAAGAAATTAAGGAAGCATTTATTTTCTTCGTTACGAAGTTTCAGTTTCCAAATCAAAAAATTCATATTTTTTCTCTTTATCTTATTTTGAAACTCTTGCTTTTAGGAAACATTCCTAAAGCATATGTTGAATGTCCTGATTTCCGCATGAAAAGAGTCCACAATTTACCGAGGTAGGAAAAGAATTCACTATGTTATGTCACAAAAGCACTACTCTCTCCATTTCGTTTTAGTCGACCTTCTTTATAAAAATATTTATTTTAATTTAGTTGTTCCTTTGATGAATCAAGAGAATTTTATTATGTTCTTCCAATACTATCTTTAATATTAAATGACTAAACAAAATGTATTTACTCAAATTTATATTTTTAAAGCACAATTAATAAGACTAATTTAGTAAAATAAAACCCCTAATTAATATTTTCTTAATGGGTATGCCAAGTTAGCAGAGGCCAACTGATATGAAACGGAGGGAGTACTTTCTTTAATACCTGGTTTTCTTTGAGGATAAACCAAACAAAAAGTTTTTTACTTTGTTGGCTGGGTATAAAAATGTCGAAAAGAAATCCATTCTCTAATTGACAGAATTATGAAGAGATTATTTTCGATAAAATTTCTGATATAACCTTACAATGTACATACATCATGCACATTATTAACTGATAAATGATACTAGAGAAGATAAGGTAAAGGTGTTAATAATTGACTACCGAGAAGATGACTTTATCTTTTTTTTTTTTGGGTAAATAAACATTTTTATTTCACCAAAAGAATATATACAAAGTACCAAACAGGGCCAGACTCGCTGTTTCTCATTACATGTAATCAATAGAAACTAGACTAGCTCTAAGCCTTCACCTATCCGTTAGGTAAACTAAGCTAGTAGTAAATAAAAAAAAACTATTTTGTAAACATTACATTTAGGCTTTGTATCAAGGGTCGATTGGCCCTTTCATGGTACGACAGCATATTGTTGTAGTGAAACTTGCCAATTCCGATATGTTTGACTTTGGATATGGACATGGATAGCTATTTCCCTGCAAACATGGTCTTCAGCATAGTTACCCCGTTGGAATCTGATCAGGTTCCTGGTTCTCCACATTAGATTGACCACCATCGCACAAACACTGCTGATGATGGAACATTTTGCTGATTTTCCTTTTGCTTGTATGGCCAACCACTCTAGTTCAGTGTTTCAGTCACCTATATTCCTTTGCACTCCCATCCATAACAGTAGTCTTCACCATAGTCTTCGAATGACATCACAGTCCATGAAAAGGTAATCATGGGTCTCATCAGCCCTTCCACGGAGTACACAATTAGATGGTACTTGTATTCCAATCTTTGCTAGTCTCTCCACCGTGGGTAGCCTGTGTTGTAGTGCTAGCCATAGTGTGAACTTGTGTCTAGAGTGAATACATGGGTGTAGAAAAATACCTTTCCAAGGGATTTTTGGGTACTGGGGTATCATAGAATCATAAAGCTTTTTGATCAGGAACTTTGAGCCTTTGACACATGCTGCCAGTCTAGTCCTTAGGTCACCTTGTAATCCAGTGGTCCTCATGACCTGCTGTCTTGACTCAATGATCTTCCTAATAGCCCATGTAGCATTTTTAGGACTTGCACAAGATTCTACACTCTCATTCTTTATATAGTAGCTATGAACTCATTTTATCCATAGACAGTCATTTTTTTCAGCAAGGGCCCATAGCTGTTTTATTATAGCTGTTGCATTCCAAAGTCCTAAGTTTATGACATTTAGCCCACCTGCAGCCTTTGGAAGACAGATCTTGTCCCAAGCCACCAGTGCTTTTTTTGAAGTCAGTATATACCCAGTCCACAGAAAAACTCTACACAACCTATTTATCATCTTCATAATTTTCTTAGAAAGCAAGAATATCTGAGCCAGTAGGTCTGAATACCAAACACCACAGTCTTTATTAGGTGAAGCCTTCCTGCATATGAGAGCAACTTTGCACTCCAACATGTTATTTTGTCAACTATCTTTTCCACCAAGGCCATACATTGATCAATAGTAATCTTTTTTTATGAGAGTGGTACACCCAGATATTTGAAAGGTAGTCCCTACTTCTTATAGCCCAAATACTCAAGTATTTAGTGTTTAGCCTGTGGCTTTGTACCTGAGAAATAGACTGAGCTTTTGTCTAAATTTTCTTGCAAAACTGATGACTTGGAGACCTGTTGAAAGCCTCCTAGATGAGAATAATTGAAGGCAAGTCAGCTTTGCGGAACATAAGCAAATCATTTGCAAAACAAATGTCTTTAAATTAAAGTTTCTTGAATCTTGGGTGGTACTGAAATTCCTTATCATTGTATATTCCCCTCAATTCTCTATTCAAGTACTTCATTGCTATCACAAATAGGTATGGTGACATGGGTCACCTTGCCTTATACCTCTTTTCCCTTGAAAAGGTTTTGTGAGACCCCCATTTGGGACTAAGGGATAAGATACAAAACTTATACACTCCATGACCCAGTTTATAAACTTCAAAGGAAATCCCTGCTCAGCTAGCATACTCTTGAGGAAGGTTCATTCTATGGAGTCATAGGCTTTCCTGAGATCCACTTTTAATACACACCTGGGAGAAAGACCCTTTCTAAATACCATTTGAAGAGTTCATGGCTGAATAAGATATTATCAATAATACTCCTTTCCTCTATAAAAGAGGATTAGGAGGGACTTATAATGAATCTTATAACCTTGTTCATCCTGTTAATGAGGATCTTAGTTATCAGTTTATAGAAGGTAGTGCGGTAGGTTATAGGTCTATAGTCCTTCACGCTGGATGGGTTTGCACATTTTGGTATCAAAGTTACTGCTGTATAGCTAAATGATTTCAACATTTTTCTTGACTCAAAGAATTCATGAACTTCTTTTAGCACATCAGTGTAATACCCCGCATGTTTCAAAGCTGGGAAGTGAATAAGTATTCCTACATATGAAATCTCCTATCCTGTAATTCATACTTGATTACATGACTTACAATGAATATCCTAGTGATAGGATAGCTTATGATGCATTAAGTATGTTCATATGAGTCACTTAAGGTAATACAAGCTAAAAGTTTTTGAATCCATCAAGTTTTAGTGTTCGATTTTACAAGGGTCATCTTTGAATGAGTATAACTCGATGTTAATGTGGTATTTTGTCTGATTTAGACCCACCAAATTGTAGAGAATCGAATTAGCTTTCCAATGATACCAATTTTGCCTTAATCCAATATCCGAGCGAAAAGTTATGCCCATTTTCGTGAGAGACAATAAGCATAGGCGATTGGTTAGGCGCTGCCCAACCTAAACATAGGCGATTGGTTAGGCGCTGCCCAACCCAAGCATAGGCGATCACTTGGGCGCCGCCTAAGTCAATTCCAGGTGTCAAAAACACTCCGTTTTGAGTTATTTTAAAGGTAATTAAGTATTTAAATACTCCTTACACGTCCATAAACTTAACCCTACAAAATATATAGCTTCTAAACATATTACAACCCTATTTTCATCTCAAAGCTCATCATCCAAGAGCACTAAAGGAGAAAAACAATTAGGGTTGCGTAATTAAGCTTGAAGATCCGATTTCAAGGAAATTCCTACGTCAATCATTAAGAATCTTTCCTTCCAAGGTATGCGTGAGTTGGTTTATGGATCCCTTTCATCCATAAAGCTCAAAAACCCTCTTTTTCATTATAAAGTATGATTTATATATTGTTGGGTGTTGATGATCATGTCGTTGATATTAGGTGATTCCCAAGATGGAATCTTTATATGTTTGTTTTGAATTTCATGATATCATATGAGTTGGAAACATGTAATTTGGTTGTTCATGATGCATAAATTGATGATTTCACCTATGCTTAAGATGTGCATGTAAGGTGTTTGATAAAATGCCTAAGAAATTAGAAACCATGCAATATAGCTAAATTGTGAATAAGTGAAGGATTCATGATATGCCCTTACGTTCCAATGACTTCTATGTTGATAATGTGCCTTGTAAATGTTGTTGGAATACTCATGAACTATTCTTATGAGATTATTCTATGTTTACTTGCAAATCCTACTTATGAACAAGATGTATGATAACCATGCAATCCACATGAACTTCCATGCTATTGGTATGTGTTGCCAATATGATTATGCAATGAACATGATATTAAGATTGTGCAAGTACTTCCATGTGATATGAAATCCTTTCCATGCAATACATTGTTGATAACCATGCTTAGTATTAGATCCCTACTTATGATATTATAAATTATGGACTCTACTTTTATGATCAAGTCAGTCATGTGTGTCAGTTTCCTTCCATCGAGTCCTGGGGGTACTTGTACCCAAAAACTATAGCTGTGTGCCTAGAGCCATGTCATGTTTCATGATATCCGAACTCAAGCTATGATTCTATAGACTTCAGTCAGTCATGTGACTCAGGAAAACCTCATGATCTTAGTCAGTTGTCAGATATCAGTAACATTCCGCTAGTCAATGGAATTCAGTGAGATTATATCATGCACAGTCAATTATTCATGTCCAGTCCCTCCAGATAGGAGTAGAGGTTAGCACCGAGTGAACCCAAGGATGGGAACTCACCCGCCAGTTCAAGGTGTGATTCTTAGTAGTCATCCTTGTGTTCCAGAACTACGTAGCCAGCGTAGGTTGAGATATCTTAACCCATCAGATTAGGGTTGATGAGGTGGCTTAACCCATCAGTTTAGGGTTCCCACCGTTCTCATTGAGTACCCGCCAGATAAGGGTTACTTACAGGCTGTCTTTACCCGTGGCATGGTATTACCATTCTCATTAAGTACTCGCCAGATAAGGGTTACTTATAGGCTGTCCTTACTCGTGGCACGGTATTGACACCCCTCCAGTTAGGGTAGAGATTGGACCCCAGCTTAGCCATAATGGCATACATGGGGCATGTCGGTTAAACACTACTTCCCACAGTTTTAGTATCAGTCTCAGTAAAAAAACTCAGGGCATTTTTCAGATTTCAGTATATATAGGACTGTCAGATACAGTCGTCCATGTTATCAGTTTCAGTAGCAGTCATGACAGTTATCAGTATACCATGTATTAGCTTACAGGTCATGCTATCATGTATTCATGGTCCCAGTTTCTATATATGTGTGTTTGCATTCCCACGTTCATATTAGTCAGTCAGTGTTGTTCATGTATGAAACCCTTTATGTTCAGCCTACCTTCCTCGTATACTCAGTACTCAATTGTACTGACGCATTTGTGCTATGGTGCTTTCTTTTCATGTTACACCATAGGTTTTGAGACACGAGCTCTAGCCCAGCAGTAACGGTAGCATTCTAGTCGCAGAGACACAGTGAGTCCTCATTGATTCGAGGACAATATGATTTGATTCATTTATTTATTTCTTCAGTTCAGTTTTATAGAGTTAGTTGGAGACATGTTCCTTCAACTCCTTATTCAGATAGTTTAGAGGCTTTCAGATTTATGTTCAGATTTACATTCAGATTGAGTTGTTTTAGGTATTTTCACCCACATGATTGTATTC
>NC_061111.1:140961827-141013534 GCF_002878395.1 Capsicum annuum
ATTTGATACATTTATTTATTTCTTCTGTTCAGTTTTATAGAGTTAGTTGGAGACATGTTCCTTCAACTCCTTATTCAGATAGTTTAGAGGCTTTCAGATTTATGTTCAGATTTACATTCAGATTGAGTTGTTTTAGGTATTTTCACCCACATGATTGTATTCAGTTGAACCTTATGGCCTTACAGTTCTATGTATTCCGCATCATTATATCATGATTTGTAGTATACAAGCACAGATATCAGTCATGGGTTAGCTTGTGGTCCCTCGGGGTCATAAGCACCGTGTAGCATTCCGGTTCAGCGAATTGGGGTGTTACAATTAGTCTTTACAATAGTCCACTGGCCAGTAAAGAATTCTACTGGGAACCCATCTATCCCAGAAGCTTTATCAACTTGTATACTCTTCAAGGCACTTAGTATTTCCTAATCAGTAACATCTTGTATCAGTCCCAGTTTTTAAGAGTATGAGAGACAATGCCCCCTTCTAATAACCTTAGAGTTTGGGCATGGAATTTCAGTTGTAGCTGTGCCCATTAATTCAGAGAAAAATCTAGTGAATTCCTTCTCAATAATTAAAGGATCAGTGAGTTTATTACTTGTATCATCATAAATGGAGCAAATACTGCTTCTGTTTGCTCTGAGTCTACACTGATCATGGAAGTATTTTGATTTTGCATCACCACACTTTATCTATATAGTCCTGGACTTTTGTCTTAGAACTTTCTCCTCAACAAGGTTCCATTGAAATAGATCTTGTATGAGTGTTTTCTCCTCTTGTATCCATATCTGGTTCAAAGGTTCTATAATCAGCCTGGTTTGTACAAATAGTTCTCAGGCACATGTATGTACAGACTGGATAAAAAACTCAAGGCCCTAAAGAAGGATTTGAAGGGATTGAACAACTACCTTGCTTCTTATGCCCTGAAGTCACCAAGCAGTATCCATGCTTCTTATATGGCATTTCCCATCACCCCAAGTACTCTCTATAGTTCCTTTCTCTCTTGGATGCTATTTTTTGCATAGATAATTGTAACATATGAAGCAAAGTTACCACCAACATCACTAATATAACAATGTATGAATTTCTCTTTTACCTGGATGATGGATACAGTCACATGAGATTTCCATAGCGCCCAAATTCTCACATTTGAAGCTGCTGGGTAGTTGCAGTAGTTATTTCACCCATCACTTAAATTTTTCAGGATTGTTGTAGCCTTCTGTTCCTTTACCCTGGTTTCTAGGTGTAAGATCCCGCAAAATTCTTAGCTTAATTAAGTCCTTTAAGCTTATTAAGGGGGTCCCAGACTTAGAAAATTCTAGCTAAGTATTTAGACTTTGTTTTATTTTAGCCTTCAAAAGTTGGCAATCTTATTTTGTGACCTTTTTGTCCATTAAATATTGATATTTGAGTTAGTTCATGATCAGAAAGGTCAATACATGTTTCCGAACAAGTTACAGATTTTTTGGACCTCGTTTAGACCATGTTCGAGTGACCAAAATAATGAGTCGACGCAATATCGACGCGTCGCGTCATCCTTCGCATTGACAGATAATTTTTCCTCAACTCAATAAAAATTCTAGTAAACCGATGTAGACTCGACGTAGTGCATTAATGAAAGTTCCACCAAAGTTTAGCAAAAAGTGTTTTTGAGACAGTATGTAAGGATCTCAGAAGTATTCCCCCCTCCTTCCTAGGGTAACATAGATTCTCCCATGACACCTAATGCTTATTTCTGGCTCTAGTAGAATTAACCCAAAAGAATCTAGCAAAAATTCTATGTAATTGAGTAATTAACCCAGAAGGAGGATTCATAGCTGATAGCAAATATGTTGGCATTGATTGAAGATCATGATTAATAAGAGTATATCTATCCCCAAAAGATAACAATTTATTCTGCCACATACTCAATCTTTTCAACACCTTCCTAATCAATTCCTCAAAATGCCCTTTATTCTTTCTCCCATAAAACACTGGACATCCTAAGTAAATAAAATAAAAAGTACCTTGTTTAATACCGGTAATTCGTTTAATTTGATTGTTGACTTTAACTGGAATTTTCTCATGTAAGTACAAAAAACTTTTGTTTAAGTTGATCATCTATCCTGATACCTTTTCATACTCCCTTAAAACATTCATCTTTTCTTCATAGAGCCAGCTTGTAGAGAAAAAAAAAGAATTGTATCATCAGCCTATGACAAATGATTGATTTTAGGACTCCATTTTGGCATCCCATAACCCTTGAAATCTGAATCTTCAAACAACTCATTTAAACTTCTAGAAAGAACCTCTGCTGCAATGATAAAAAGAGTTGGAAAAGAGGACCCCCTTGCTTCAAACCTCTAGAAGACTGAAAGAAACCAAATGATTGTCCATTCATTAACATTGTCTACCAATTATTACTAACCAATTTTACTATCATGTCAATGATTCTTTCTGTAAAACCAAACTTCCTTAAAACTCTCAACAAAAATTTCCATGAGACCCTATCATAAGATTTAGCCATGTCAAGTTTAACAATAATATTATGCAGCTTATTCCTCCTGTTAATATCTAGAATAATCTCCTGAGCAAGTAGTACATTCTCAGTAATGCTTCCCCCCTTTACAAATCCAGTCTGATTTGAAGAAATTAGTCTAGGTAGTACCCTAACCATCCTCTCATGGATAAGTCTTGAGATAATCTTGTTAGAAAAAATGGTCAAACTAATCGGTCTCAAATCACCAAAGTTTTTTACCACTTTCTTTTTTGGAATTAAAACCAGATTAGTATGAGTCACAACCTTGGAAAGTAATATCCACAGAAAAAATCTTTTACCATATTCACAATATCTTTGCCTATAATCTGCCAGCTAGCTTGGAAAAATTTCCCTGAGAAACCATTTGGGCCACTAGCACTATCTGCATTAAGGGAAAAAACCACTTACTTTACTTCTTCTTCATCTGACAACCTTTCCATTTCAATATTGTCCTCTTCTTCTATAAGCTTAGGCAGGCAATTGATAATGTCATAATTGGTTGGTTCTGATCCCTCCTTGAATTGTTCCCTTAAGACATTTACAGCTTCTTCACCAATGTTCTGAGTTGAGTTAATAACATCCCCTTGCATTGTGAGAATCTCCTTTATCTGTATCTTCCTTTTCTTACCCTTCACAAAAGCATGAAAAAATTATGTTCCTATCTCCATCTGAGAACCATCTCATTCGAGTCTTTTGTTTTCAATATTCTTCTTCTATTTTCAAGTATCTCTTCAAATTTTCTCCAGTCAACTTTAATTCACTTCTGTTTTTCTCAGTTGGATTAATTTGAAACTGAATTTCCTTCACCTTGACAATGTCCTCCAGAGTTGCAACTCTTTGAAAAATGTTGCCAAAGGTCTTTTTACTCTACATAGCCAAATTAGTCTTGACCTTCTTCATTTTAGACTGAACAATGGTAAAAGGTGACCCAGTCACCTCTACACTCCAACTTTCTTTCACAACTTGTTGAAAGTCCTTATGAATTCAGAGCCTTGTCTGATCAAATGATGTACATCAGTATTTGGTAACATCTGCATAAATTCATTATTCCCCAAAACTCTATCCAGCCTTTTAAAAATGCTATCTTCTGCAATTCTACCATTTCACCAAGCATAACAACTTCCAGTATATCTAATTTCATTAAGAGAACATGTATTTATGCAATAAACAAAATCATCCGTCTCTTGTTGAATAACTGGCAAGCCTCCTAACTTTTCAGATTCATCAGCAATTATATTGAAATCTTCACCTACCAACCATGGCATGTTGATTTTTTCAGCAATACCTTCTTGATCTTCCTATAATTCCAGCCTCTCTAATACACTGCATCTTATATATACTGCTAAAACTTTAAAGACTTTCGATCTACCTTTAAATTGGTATGTCATTGTCAACAGTTGAAAAGAGTCCAAACAATCTTTATTTTCCCACTGATCATCCCAAAAATCCAAATCTTTGATAAAGAGTTCACTCTAGCATAAGTCATTCACTTTAGCATAAGTCATTCCTAGTTTTCTCCTGTAACTTTCTATTTCAGTCGGGATTTGAAAAGGTTCAAGTAATGCAATGTAAGAATAATGATGCCTTCTATGCAAATCCAAAAGTCTTTCAAAAGAACTTTGAGTTCTTACAGACCTAATATTCCAGAATATTATCTTACTAATCATTGATCTAATGTAAATGATGAACTCTTCTTCCTCCTTGAATTTATTTGTGATTGTGTCACCTCTTGCTTGGTACCTTTTTTACTGCTTCCTTTTAATTGCCCAATCTGTCTTGGAGATAAATCCCCGTTTCTGCTAATATCTTCAATGTTGGTATCTATGCAATCCTCCTCCTCTGTATTCTATTTTGCTGCAATTTCATGTTCAGTGAAAATGTTGATTTTTGGAGCTTGTTTATTCATTTCATTTTCATCAATATTTTCTGCTCTTTGTTGAATTGTATCAGTGAAATGTTGAGCAGGATTAACTTCTTCCCCTTTAGCCTCATCTTCTTTTCTTTCCATTTCCTTTGATATTTGCTTTTCATTCTCCTCTACTCCACATTTCTTTTCATGTCTTGTACTTATGTCTGGTGACTTTGATGAATCAACCGATCCGTTTCTACCATCATCATCTTTATTAATTATCACTGATGAGTCCTGTGCTTCCATTGCCTTGCTTTTACTGCTAGAGCCTATCTTCGACTCTTTCTCTAACTGATTGTTATCATTCTTATCATTGTTGCTTTCTGCCTTATCACTTTTATGTTCTTTCAGTATCTCCTCATTGCGTTCCACTAACTTGTCCCCCAGGGCCTTATATTTATTCCCAGTAATAACATTCTGAGATTTTTGATTCCGTTGCTGCACCATTCGGCTTATGTGATTTGTCTACCTCTTTCATATCCACCTTTCCTCTTTTGTTGCTGAAACTCATTGTTAATTTTCTTTCCCCCTTTGTCTTCTGTCACCCTTTTTTCCTTCACCTTGTTTTGCTGTTCATTCATTTCCTGATCATTTCCTCTTTGAATATCATCCTTCTCTTTTTCTTCTTCATCTTTAGGATATAATTCAGGATGCAGAATGAAACATTCTTTCTCATTATGTCCCTGGAGCTTGCAATTATTACAATACTTCAGGATATAGTTATACCTAATAGTCACCCATTTCTCCTTACGTTCACCAAACTTCATTCTCATCCCCACATTAATTCTTTTTGGAAAATCCCCCAATAAGTCCACCTCCACTTTTATCTGTACCTCCTAGTATTGATGTTGTAGCTCGACCAACTTCTAATCGAGGAGAAGGCTGACCAACAACCAATACTGCCATAGTCCGATCAAAATCTCATTAGAATTCATCAACGACACAGGGTTTAGGGTTGGGTGTGTCGTTTTAATGTCCTTAACTATCAATAAGAGGTGGAAATTAAGTAATAGGATTAAAATGATTTTCACTCAATTTTATTTTTAAAATCAAACTTTCCATCAATATTGAACAATAATTATACCCCTTCTTTATCCTCTACATTATACATTTTTCTCTTATAATTTTAATCCTATATTTATTTAATACCTCTTTATATTATATATATATATATATATATATATATATATAATACATATTTTTTAACCTAGATATTTATAAAATTTTATTTAATTTTATTAATATTATAAGTAAAATAATATTTTTTATAATTTTGTCACAAAATTTAATGTTATTTTTAAGATCATTATTTCAATATTATATGTATTAGAAAGATGTTTGATATGAGGTATAATTATAATAATTCGGTGATACAATTCATGATTATTTTATCCTGCGTTTTGTTGAATTTATTAGTTAGTCTCGAAATTATTTATTTTACCATTTATATCACAATGATAGATAAGTTATCATATAAATATGCTGATACAACTTATTTTGAGATAACTAATTCACGAATAACTTGTTTCCAATCAAGCTCCGCCTAAGTGTGTATATATGTGTGTACATGCATTTGCGTATATATTTGTGTTTCACCAATATCTTACTATATTCATTTTATTTTACTTGACTTTTGTTGACATGACACAACTCTTAAGAAAATTTTATTTAGAGATGTATTTTACTGAATTAACCTAATTAATGATACTTTAAAACTTTAAATTTGTCTATACTACCATATTATATAGTTATTTAATACTAAGGGTAGAAAAAAAACATAATACAATTCTCTTGATTTCATAAATTGAACAAGTAAATTAAAATAACTAGTTTTAGTATGAGGATCGTCAAGTAATAAGAAACGATATTATCTATTATCTATATAAATAAATGAAGTATGATTGCCATTTAATAGAGTATTATATAAATGATAATTTATCTAAATAAATATAATCTTTAAAAATCTAACTTTATTTTTATTCATTATTTTGTATTTTCTGTATTGAAATATGTTTATAAAGTTAATATTATTTATTATTTTTACTTGTAAAATAAATATTAGATTTTGATTATTATTAATAAAATTAATTTTCTTATTATGCTAATTTACTTCATTATAGATCATCATTAGTTTATATATTTAATCAGTATTTCTCACTTTTTTTTTAGAAGATAATGCTCATGTTTTTATGAAAAATTTATTACATGAATTTTAAAAAATGAAGATTTTAAAGAAGTAAAAAACAAAGTTGATGATAAAAGGATATAATAGGTATTTTAAAAATTTAATTAGGATAAAGGGAGGGAATATGACTATTGTTCAAAGTTGAGGGGGATTGATTTTTAAGGTAAAGTTGGAGAGGAAAAATGATTTTCACTCTTAAGTAATATACAACAATAACAAACCCAGTATATTCCCACACAGTGGGATCTAGGAAGGGTAAGATGTACGCAATCTATACCACTATCTCCGGAGAAGTAGCAAGACACCCCTAAGTAATATGACCCTATTAAATTCATATTAAATATTATAATTATTATTGAAGTTAATTACTCTTTTATTAAATTCTAAGGATAAAGTTAAAAAAAATATCTAATTATTTTTTGAATCTTTAAGCATGTCAAATTATTTTGAGATAATTTTTTAACAAATATGAAAAAGTAATATGCGACGGAGAAAATATCCAACATAACAAAAGAGATAATATTTTATTAATTAAATGAATATATAACAAAAAGGGGAAACTTTAAAATAATTAAATGACAATATTAACACCTTTTTCCACCAATACTTTTCCCACATACTAAAGTTAAAGAACCCCACCGTCTTCTACAGTTGCATCATGATAAAAAGCCAATAATAAAACAGAAGGATTATAACTTAGAATTGAAAGACGCAATAATAGAATAAAGCACACCAAAATGTAGAATTAAACTATAATCACGCTTAGCAATGTCCAATATTTTATCAAAAGGGAATCTTGCAATCTGTTCAAGATAATGAAACTATAGATAGCAATCATTCGATTAGTTACTAGAGTGTGGTGGGATGATAAAATTCATCCCACCTCTATTAGAGGCTGAGTTTGAATTTTAAACATAATTTTTTTTTATAAGAAGCGTGTAAGAAAAAATCTCTTAGTAAGAAATATTTTTTTTTTTTTAAATAAAGCTTATACGATATAAATCTAAATTAATCGGATCAAATAAAAGGTGGTTGTATCAAAACATTTCATTCAATTAATTAACAACACTTCGACCCCGAATTTTTGGAATCAGCTATATTATCTGTATTTGTTCCATTCAATTCATGTACATTTCATTGTTCCTACAGCTCGCACTTCCCCTCAGTTACCTTGCTATACAAGTCTAACTAAGCTAAAAAGGCCTCTTGGCATATAATAATGGACATAAAATAAGGATATCAAATAGAAAAGTTACCTTGTTCATTATTAGTCAGTAAAGACAGTAACAACCTCAAACATCTGTCCTTTATTTCAGTAAAACTTTCCCTCCATTAATGGGGCAAACAGCCATATCTTTGTCTGTAGTATATCTTTTCAGAAGAAAAAGTGGGCCCCCTTAAGGCACAGAAGTTGGCAACAATCACGAGCAAAGAATACAGAAAAAGCCACTCTACTACTTATCTGTAAACAGTATATTGCTCCTTTGTTCTTATTCTTCTTCTTCATGAGGCCAAAATGTCACATAATTCAATGGCTTCTGTATCTTCTTCTTCTGCTACTACCCTTCCTCCCGTATTTTCATATGATGATGATAAACTAGACCTTGAGTCAGTACGTGCGGTCATCACTGCTATAAATGAGCACATAACTGCATTACTTGCAGATACAAAATCTTGGAAATGCTTGAAATTGAAATGCAGTTCAAAGCTTGATGTTGGTGATAGAGGGTATCTGGAGTTCTCAGAGCAGTCGATATTGTCGAATCTTTATTGGGGGATAGAGAGTATAGAAGCATCACTTCAAGCAAAATGGAGCCAAGAGAGAACCTCAAGGTTGCAGAATTCAGAGAACATGCTTCAAGTGCCAGCCTCACTTGATGAGCATGGAGAAACAGCAGGAATTCCAAACAGTTATTTGACAGGCTACTCTTACTTTTACCTCTCCATTGTTATAAAGCTCCAAGGGCATGAGTGGCAGGTTGCAACTCATTTTCTTCAAGCTCTTGTGGTTTCTCCTAGGCTTCTTCACACTGAAATTGCTCCGGACCTCTGCAGACGGTTATCTGTCTTATGCTTTGAGCAGGAACCACATTCGAAAGAACTTGCATCAAATTATGAGAATGAGAATGAGAATGATGATGAGGTGTATGCTAGGATGGTAAAGATGGCGAGGAGATACAAAGCTTGGCTCATGTATTATCAAATTATGTCTTCTGGAGAGGGCTCTCTGAGCAATGGTGAGGTCAGCTGCATCACTTCCACTCACCATGAATTACAACAGATTATGTAAGTTTCTGAAACTATGTTACAGATGAGCAGTACCTATGTTGAAGTAGTAAGTTGCTTTGTCTAAGACATAGGAAGGAGACGTGACCACTAGCCCCGTAGCATGAATTTAAACAACACACTACAATTAGCAATTTTAATAATGAACATTTCTCATAAGAACACATCTTGAAGGAGCCTAATATGGAAGGAAATTTCATGTGGAAACTAATAATATTTGGCGAAGACAATAAAAGACCTGTTGGAATGGATTGGATGGTTATGTCCAAATGTACTTGGTCTTTAGCAATTTTATGAGTCCAAGCTTTAAAAGGAAGTGAAAGCTAGAAATGGAGAGGATACCTTACTTTACAACACATTGTTCTAGCTCTACGAATTGTAGAGTAATGCTTTTTGTAATTTTAGTAGGCTCATTCTCATCCAAATGTATTTCTGTTTAACAGGAGTAAGAAGTCCAAAAGCACAAGATCTTTAAATTTATATAAACATGGAAACATGCAGCGCACCTGTCCAAATGTAAGTATAAACTGTTCCTTTGAGCACGATATACAAACCAAGTCTGAGCACGATACCAAAAATTATCCCTCTAACACATTACTGGAGCATCTTTTGTTGTGGTTATGTCATGTTGAATAGGCCATGTGAAGGTTACAAATGAAAATAGAAAAGACTCCCTATAGACCCTGCCATAATGGTCAAAATAAGGGTAATAATATATGCAGGGAACCCAAATTCAAAACTTGCATTGGTATTTTCTCACCTCACTCAAAATTTAGTAAGCGGAAGGTCCTAATTCTCCTGATTATTGTTTCAGTTTGTATGACTTTCAATTTAATGTGAATGCAGTTTGAGAAGGTGCATCCTTTTAATGCCCAAAATGATGCTAAGGATGAGGAAGAAAAGCTGATTATCACAGCCAAGGAGTCCACAGAGCAAAATCAGGTAGCTATTACTGAATTAAACAGCGGCGTAGCAGAAATTCCGAAGAACTCAACCACCAAATGCCTCAAAGATATATTACTTGATTCAGAGTCAGAGACACCAATCTACTTGGATTTCAGTGACAACAGTTCTGCAAGTGAAAATTTTCATGAGGTAATATCTTGATAAAGACAGCCACGAAAAGATAAGTCGAATTGAATAGCACTTTGAAACTAAATAATTGCACTACAATGCTGTCCTTTATATCCTTTTAATCACACAATCTCATCATCTTTTTGATTCAGGAATATGCAAAAGACCTGGAAATCATTTCAGACTGGAGCCTAGAAAATCAGCAAACAGAGGTTTTTTATCGGTGCAGTCCCCACTCATCTGTTCTAAGCTTTAGCCTGATACCTGAATAGGTCTGATAATCAGTAACTCAACTGACTCGATTTTGAATACAGGAATCAGAAATCTTCTTGCTCCTCAATGTTTGTTGAAAGCTTGGTTTGTAAATCGCAAGTTTCTGTACTAAGACCCAATGAAGGAACCAGAGCAGAAATCACTCACTCACTCTCCAGAAGATTCTCCAGTTCATTTAGTCATACTGATATATCAGCAGAAGGAATCAGGGGCCTCAAAACGCACATAGATTTGAGTGGTAACAATGAAGCAGCAACGTTGCAACAGGGCTTAAAGATGATTGATAGTAGATCCGACAGATATCCAGTGTCAATGACATTACGTGATTATCAGCTCTGCAAAACACAGCACCCAAGGATTTCTTCACTACAAAAGAACGGGTGCAAGGAGACCTTAAATGAAATATCAGAATACGCAGAAGAAAATTCTCAAGCAGAACAAGCAGCACTACTTGAGAAAATAATTTCAAAGTTATGTTTCTCAGAAGAGTTTGGGGCTTGTAAAGACTACACAGTTGACCTTACATCAATATATGAGCTACTGAACAACAAAACAGGACTCAAGTATTCTTTGCTAAAAGAAATAATTATTGATCAACTTCTGAGGGCTATATCAACATCCAGAGAAGAACATGTGATACGAGAATCAGTATCAGTCCTAGCAATTATTATTTCACGGAACAAATCACTTGTTGATGACGTGAAGCGGAAAGGGTTACAGTTGAATCATTTGGCAACTGCTCTAAAGAAAAATGTTCATGAAGCGGCTATACTAATTTACTTAATAAACCCATCTCCTGCAGAAATCAGGACATTAGAACTCTTACCATGTCTTGTGGATGTGGTGTGTGCTTCAAACAGCTACAAATGTAGCCTAAGAACACTGCGGATAACACCTCCAGCAGCGTCATTGATGATTATGGAAGCACTAGTGACTGCATTCGACTATGCATCGAGCGATACACAGTTAGCTGTGATCAGCTCACCCAGAGTACTCTCAGGTCTCTTGGATGTCTCGAGAAACAACAACCTGGAAGAGATTATTGCTCTGGCAGCTGTTCTTGTCAGATGTATGCAATTCGATGTTCAATGCAGAAAACACATAAACCATTCTGCTCCACTGGCCCCATTTATCTCTCTTTTGAGAAGCAACCATGGGCGTGCAACATCAATTGCATTGGAGTTTTTTAATGAACTGCTGCAAATTCCAAGGTATGGAGCTATCAACCTATTCACCATTTTCATTATCCTCTGCTGGAGAAAGGAATAACTTTGACATTATTGTTTGATAACGATAAGAACTCTCAAACAACATGAAAACTGGAAGGTAATCATCAGCATGGATTTGGTGATAAAGGCGATGTAATATGCAAGCTCATATTTTGTTCTTAGAAGCAAATCAGTGACACCTTTCCTAAGACTTTAATTCACCATAATTTGTTATCCTGTGAATGAACAAGACCGAAAGAATCCTACCACTCGAATTATTATCTCATCTAAAAGACATATGCGCCCTAATTGAACAAAGTGACCATAAGAAATATCATCTTCTATATACCGCGTACTTCTCAGAAGCAAGTTTTCTATTTACTTTATTTTTAAAACATGATCAAGAAGATTTCAGAACATATTCAATCTCTTTCGCATCAGGTCATCAGCCATTGAGGTACTGCAGAAAATACAGCAAGATGGAAGCAACAACAATATGTGTGCATTATTGCTCCTCATCCAAAAGTCACAACCAGAGTACAAAATTTTGGCAGCAAATTTGTTGTTTCAGTTAGACATGCTGGTAAGCATATTGAAGTGTAGCCTTTTGAGGTAGTGGAGAAAAAAATGTGCCCAAGAATAAAAGAACAAGCAGGTGTATGTAACCAAACACCTGCAATGGAACAGTAAATGTTGAGGTTAGAATTTCCCAAGCATATAGGCGTAGCAAGATATTCATGATATTGGGCACTGAAGTACACAAGGAAAGAAAACTTCTTTTTTTTTTTACATTTTATAGCGTAAGAAAATTACTACGAAACACTACATAGCAGAAAACATGGAAATGTTTATTTTATGTTGTGCTTTCTATAACCATAAAGTCACAATTTGCTTGTAGCTGGTTTCCGTCCCTATGAAACTAAGGTTTTAACAATCCATATATCCTTTACATTTACATACAAACCTAAAGGTGTCGCCATGAACCTTTGATGATAACAAATTTTCAGGAAGAAACATCAAGTAAATTTGTATATTGTGAAGAGGCTATGGAAGCCCTACTCGAGTCAGTGGCATGTGAAGAGAATTCTGCAACACAGGCTTCATCAGCATTGATCCTATCCAACCTTGGTGGAACCTACTCTTGGTCAGGAGAACCCTACACAATACCATGGTTGCTTAAAAAGGCTGGTTTGGCTTCACTGCCACACAAGAACATGATAAAGAACGTTGACTTTTCAGATAAATGTCTACAGGTACTTGTGCTTTCAATATTCAATTTAGCCTGGTGCAGCGTAAGATCATTTAGATATTGATCAAGAGTTAGGGCTGATTTGGCACTTCAGTGTTATCTCAACAGTCCTCAACAATGATTTTTGTGGAATTTACATTATCTTTTCAATTTTTCATCCTTATTCTTTGAGATACTGATCTCCTGCCCTATTAGATATTTACCTCTTATTCTAGAGAGTTGCAGGGGTTCTTGTCTTTCCTTAACTAACTCATAGTAAGTAGTTGTTTTTCCTTTTAAGGTAAAAGGTAAAAAGTAGTCCTCTGTCACCTCTGCCATTTCTACAATATATACTACTTTCTTTTTCCCATTTCTACTATATATACTAGTTTCTCGCAAGCACATGGCCTGCGCAATAACATCATTGATATTCTATATTACCTATTACTCTCCATTTCAATTTGTTTGTATGCACCCAGAGCTACCATTCATTTCCATGCAAAAAATTTTAAGAATCTTTACTTAGTTTTCTTGATGAAGAAGTTTGTACTGTTTTGTATTTGCTTAGAAGAACTAAGGTCTACACCAAATATGGCTACCATGTAATTTTTACACTTCACACCCATGAGTTGCTTCCTTGTTCTAAAGACTCCATGAACTAACAGGACATTGACATAGAGACATGGTGCAGCAAAGTAGCGAGGTGCTTCTTAAAGTTTGGAAGTCCTCTGTTCCATGCTTTAGACAAAGGACTTACGAGCAAATCAAGGAGTACTTCCCGAGATTGTCTTGCCGCTACTGCATGGCTGGGGTCTGAAATCATGAAGGCGCCAGATGATTTGAGATATGCAGCCTGTGAGATCTTACTTAGTAGAATTGAGCAATTTGTTCATCCAGGACTGGAGCTTGAAGAAAGGCTATTAGGATGTCTTTGTATCTATTATTATACTTCCGGAAGAGGTAAATGTCTAAACATGCATTGATTTTAAATTAGAAGACTAGAAAGTAGTTTGAAAGTTGGATCAAACCAAGGAAGCACTCTTAGATGCTCAAAGCTGGTGAAGTATAAGTTGAGCCTTAATAGAGGAAAAAGACTTGAATGAATGGCAAAGAAACAATGATTTTGTTTTCACCAATTTGATAAACCTCCATAGAGAGAATACTTACGGCTGGAATTGAAGAAACTTGTGATATACTGTAGAATGAGTAGAGGGCATCAGATGTAAATGCAATGAAAATTTGAGTAGACAAAAATTGTCTGTCTATCATGAATTTCAACAATAAGCAAAATGACAGTGTGTCTCCAAACTATACTTGTGTAAATCGTACACAAATTTCTCTTTAACTCGTAGTCCCAAAAATCACCAAGTTTAACGTTGTTCAGACACATTTTTTTCTGCTTTGTATGTCACCCGTATAATAAGTTAACTTAGCTTCACTTCAGACATGAGTTTTTTTTCGCTTGGATGTCACCTCTATGCTAAATTGACTTGCTTTCACTTCAAACATTTGCCTGAAATGGAAAACTCTTACAGGAATGACAAAAGTAGTCAACTTTTCAGAAGGAGTTAGAGAGTCACTAAGACGCCTTTCCAACATCAGTTGGATGGCAGAAGAATTACTCAAGGTTGCTGACTATATCCAGCCAAACAAGTGGGTAAGTGGACATCAGATTTCTTTCTTACATATTGTGGCTGTATGTGATATTAACATCACCGTAATGCAATCATTTATACCAGTCATCTCTACCTGATCATCAAATCTAATGCAAGTGCTTGTATAAAACTTGCATCATAAACAAGTAAAATATCTAGTTCTTATCTTCAATATTAACCTCGTATCAATTAGCTAAATCCTTGGAAGAACTGTAATTAGTTTGGCAACCATATCAGTTAACAAGTTAAACTAAATTCCATATTGTCAAAGAGAATACTAGGATCTTTTCCTGCATAGGAACCTGAATTTGGCCTTCAACACTACAATGTAGAACAAGGATTACAGAAAACTTCAAAAAGCAGAGAGGTTTTAACAAGTAAAGATCCATTTAAAGATTAATGTGTACAATCACCCACCTTCCTCAATCTCAAACTAGTTGGGGTTGGCTATAATCATCGGATTCGTATAACAGGAGAAATATTTCCCATTTTAAACCATTTCTCGCTTATTCGGGCCCATATCATATCAATATCAAACATTTGTCTTTTTAAGACAAATTAGGGGTTTTGTAAATCTAAAGGACCTATAAACTTGACATGTTCTCGATGTTGCACGCAAGTTTCTAAGTAAACCAAAAAGGACTCTGGCAAAACACCAGCGTAAGACACAACGATGAAAGATGTCAAGAAATCAAAAAAAATATATGATAAACAGGAAGATGCAGGTCTGAAACAAAAGACACAAAGGAAACTAGTCTCTTAATATAATGTGGTGGACTTCCAAGTGGCACTTGAGTGAAGAATTCCAAATGAAACAAATATTTCTGGGATAGATCACTGAGTCAAAACCAGAAATGGGGGTGTGGTCAACACGATGCATGCATGAGATTCCTTCCTTCCCAATTAATGTGACCCTGTCTGACTGGGCATAAAGTTTAAGAAAGAAAGATATACTCTTAAAGCTTGTAATCTAAAACAAGTCTTAGACATTCGTGCGGTTGTAAAATGAAAATTTTAAAGTTATTTGTTTCTATATAGAAATATGACATTTTTCTAGGACAATCTGAAAAAGAAAATACACTTGCCCCTGCTACTTCTCCGGAGGTAGTGGTATGGACTGCGTACATCTTACCCTCCCCAGACTCCACTGGGAATACACTGGGTTTGTTGTTGTTGTTGTAATCTGAAAAAGAAAATGTGTTACATGAATTGGAATAGAGGGGGTGTAAATCATGATACAATTATTCATTTCTAACTCAGTTTTTCTTTGCAATGGTAAGAGCAGAGAATATCTTGTGTTCACACAAAGATCCTCGAAATGAGTAGTAATCATAGTGGAGCAGTAACATCACTCACCTACTATAATGGAGAGCTTTACAGTGGACATTCTGATGGTTCAATCAAGGTTAGCCACTTATATGTGCTTCATATTTCTTGCCTTCAAGTTTATGGTTCACATTAACAAAGAGAATAATGACCTTTTGATAAGTTGTATTCTGTGATGATGAGTTGTGCCTAGATATATGTATGTAAGGTGCTCATTGTGTTAGATTTCTACGGTAACATGTCTGATGGTTTTACATCATAGGCATGGGACATCAAAGGACAAGAAGCAACACTTGTTCGTGATGTGAGAGAGCATAGAAGGGCTGTGACATGCTTTTCAATTTCTGAATCAGGGAATTGCCTGTTGAGTGGTTCTGCTGACAAAACAATAAAGGTAACCAGTAGCCAATCAATTTTTATGTTAACTGTGACCAAAGGGCATGCTAAAAATGCAGTTCTTTGAAGATTTTTTCTTTTTCTGCAGATCTGGCGAATGCTTGAAAGAAAGCTTGAATGTATAGAGACTATACTGACGAAAGACCCGATTCAAATTATAAACACACATGGAGAACTTATTTTTGCAGTTACCCAGAGCCACAAAATGAAGGTAGATATAAATGATAATTACATTCAGACGAAAGAACCTACCAATAGGAAAGCGAACTATTAGTCAAGTTTTGGAACGATTTTTTAAGATGGTATATTACATTACCAAGACTTTCTTTTGTATAGGTGTTTGATGGATCACGGAAAGCCTGTAAACATTTAAAGAATAAATCCATAAGGTGTGGAACATTGACAAATGGAAAGCTGTATGTAGGCTGTGCAGATTCAAGCATACAGGTCAGGGTCAGATCCTGTTTCCGGCTAATATAAAACAACTGATTCAGCAAATGAGTTACAAATGTATAATTACTCATATAGGAGTTAGCTATAGCAAACAATAGACAGCAAGAGATCAAAGCACCATCAAAGAGTTGGAGTATGAAAAACAAGGCTGTGAACTCATTAGCTGTATATAAGGACTGGTTATACAGTGCAAGTTCAACCATTGACTCTTCACATATAAAGGTAACAAATTCAACTTGCTGATGTAGAATAAGTACCTTTCATTAATACCCACACTGACACTGATGCAGGACTGGAGAAAAAACAAGAAACCCCAAATATCAATGTCGCCAGAAAAGGGAGCCAATGTGTTGGCAATGGAAGTAGTGGAGGACTTCATATATTTAATTTGCAGTGTGTCAATGAGTAACATCCAGGTACTGGCATATCTTACATAGAAACTGAGATTTAAGTTTGATAATTCTATAAAGTCACATTCCAAAGGGAAAAAATGGAACAAACTCAATGAAAACCACCTCGGGACAGTATATTATCCAGTAATGAGTACTAAATATATGCTCATTACTCAACTCGCTTACAAAAATTTACCATGTTATCTACTTCATCTCTAACCAACTGGCAGTATACTAACCCATGAATACATGGAGCGACCAGATTTGGCTGAGAGGAACACAACACAAAGTTGGAAGATTATCAGCAGGCAGCAAGATAACAAGTCTTCTGACAGCAAATGACATAATTATATGTGGTACGGAAACAGGAATGATTAAGGTTTGTCTATTCAACTTCTACAAAAAAATTAAAGAATTATTAAAAGGCAAATGAAACTTTTAACAGTCCATATTGCGAACAAATGTGTTTATCATGTAATACACACTAGTGACAATAACAGAAGCACATGTTGCTAGTATTGAGCACCTTCCTTTTTGGAGTATCAAAACTTCCACTACCCTATTTGGTATCCTCCATTCAGAATTATTTCTAAAAAAAGGGCGCAATCTATATTTGCTTTGTTCAACATATCGGTACTAATTCCTTGCTTTGACTTCTCAACTTAAAAATGGCAGGGTTGGATCCCACTGTAGTGATATACTACAGATACAAAAAATGTCTAGCACAAATGATAATTTCAAGTAAGCCGTTTTCACCCTGTACAGAAGGAGGAAGCAGTCTGATTCCATATGATGTAAATAGAACAAGCATACAGATGAGTGCAGTGTAATTATTTTTGATACCCTTGAGTGCAGTGTAATTATATGATTTCACTTCAAATAATCCTACATGCCTGACAAAACCTCAGATGATTGCTAAGCCTTTTTTGTTCTCTTCTTTTCTACTTAAAAGGGATGTTAGCGAGACTAAACCTTTTCAAAGGTCCTAAATTTTACAAAGCTCATACACATACGTATATACATACAAACAGAAAAAGTTGAATGCACAAACAACAAATGTCATTTGCTCTTGAGTAAAGCTTCTATTTTACATCCTAAGCACAACATTGAATTTTTTCCAAGGCCACCATTCCAGCCTCAAAAGAAAGAGAAAAGTAAAAGCAAGACTTATCAATCAGCGCCCCTTAAAGTTATCTTGAAAATTTACTTACACACCTTGACTCACCTTCGTATCTTTTGAACACTTAAACTATTCAACAATCATTTCTATTAGACACCAAACACTGGCATGGAAAAAAAATGTGTTTCACGTGCTTGAGGCGCATGAACCATTTAAATAGTTTTGTTCAAATTTTACACCTAAATTAATTTTTAAAAAATAATTTTTAAAAGAAAAGGTCGAACACCGTCCTCCAAATCAAACCCCCATCATCTTCTCTGCCCAAACCCCACACTCTCGCTTCCTCTTTCTCCCTTCCGATACAATTCTTTTTCTATGTATCTTTTTTCTTCTTTAATCTCCCTGCGTTTGTATCGAAAAAAAAAATATAAGTTTTTAAAAGATTTGTGTTGAAGTTTTATTTTTTCCGGTAAGAGTGATATGCAATAATTTTTCCCTGAAAATTTATTGTTGTATTTACTAATCATGGTAAATGATTACTAGTCGAGAAGAAGCTAGGAGTTTGTGATGCTATCAAAAATAAAAGAAAAAATGAGGGGTAACATGGTTGTGGAGTGATGGTGTGCTGCCGGAGCTGGTGGAAAAGGGTGTGGGTTCGATGGAGAAGAATCGGAACCATTCTATGTCACCAAATTAAAAAAAATATCAAATTATCTCATATATTTAAAAAAGTACTTAACTCACAAAAATTATGAGTTATCTACAAATATTTTTTAACGAAAGGCAGTTGACGATATTAAATTTTTTAAAAAGTGCATAACTAATAATTTTTATAAGTTATTCATTCTTATTTTAACATAACTCATAAAAATTGTGAGTTATGCATACTTATTTTAACATAACTCACAATTTTTATGAGTTATGTATTTTATTATAACATAACTCACAATTTTTGTGAGTTATGTGTAAAAGAAAAAAGTCTTTTTCTTTTCCAATCTTCACTTTAGCGATTAAGATTCAAAATTTTAAAGAACCCTACCCAATTTCAATTGGCCCCCTTTTTTGTCCATTGAATTAATTTTGTATAGTTAAGATTATGTATTTTTTCACTTGAATATTCGATATTCGTATTAGGCGTTATTTAATTTTTCGAGCATGTTCTTATCTTGAGTCGGAAGTAATTTAGAAACAATCTATCTACCTCATATTTAAAATAGAGATAAGGTATGAGTACATTCTATTCTGTTAAAACCCGACCTTATGAAATTATACTGAATATATTGTTGGCCTGATTAAATTTGAATTTGTTTCATAAAGTCTTATAACTGGAATTAAAGCTCACTAACAAAGACAATCTTATATTCAATATAATTCAAACTCGAGACAACTGATTTAAAGCTAAATTTCTTATTTTCTTTTTGGTAAAAGTTAGAAAAGTTTGGACATGAATTAATTAATTTATTTATGTCCCAAACAATAACTATAACTTCACATCAATCCAAACATAAGCAAATTTAATATTTGGATGTTATATATAGATTCAAGTTCAGGATCCTACTATAACTAACTTACCATATTGGGTTCACAATATTTACAAATGGGATAAAATTTACATACATTCTATACTTCCTCGAGCTCACTCGTGTAACTACACTTGATATATATGTTATTGTTGTTGTTAGGTTCAAAATCCACTCTCTTTATCTTAATTTATATAAAATAGTTCAAAGTACGAGAGTCAAAACATTTAATTTTGACTATGAATTTGGGTACACAATGATTTATCATATGTTTTAAAATAAAATTCACATACTTGAAAACTATACGAAGCACAATCGATGGACGCGGGAGGGGGAGAGGGGGAGGGGGGAGGGGAATCAGTTGAAATTGGGTAGGGTTCTTTGAAATTTTGAATCTCAATCGCTAAAGTGAAGATTGAGAAAGAGAAAGACTTTATTCTTTAACTCATAACTCACAAAAATTGTGAGTTATGTAAGACATAACTCACAATTTTTGTGAGTTATGTTATAATAAAATGCATAACTCACAAAAATTGTGAGTTATGTTAAAATAAGAATGCATAACTCACAATTTTTGTGAGTTATGTTAAGATGAGAATGCATAACTCACAATTTTTGTGAGTTATGTTAAGATAAGAATGAATAATTCACAAAAATTGTAAGTTATGCACTTTTCAAAAAATTTAATGTCGTCAGCTGCCTTCCGTTAAAAATATTTATGCATAACTCATATTTTTTGTGAGTTAAGCATAGTTTGGTACTTTTTTAAATATATGGCATAGTTTGATGCTTTTTTTAGTTTGGTGGCATAGAATGGTTCCGGATTCGATGAAGAAGAAGTGGGTTGGGTGGGGGGAGGGGGACGGTTGGATTAATTTTTTTTAAAAATTATTTTCTTGCCTTTTTTATTATTTAAATAAAGTTACTTTTTAAAAAGAGATTGCTGAATTCAATTGCCACTTGGCATTACTTCCTTGGTTTATCTGGCGTGTGAGTTACACTCACTTTAAGTTTTCAACAATTTTTCAATTGGTATAAGTGTGAGTTGAAGTTTCTAAGTGAATTTTGGGCATAACTTTAAGGGACCGCAGACGACTTAAGCTTAAAAGTAAATACTCATATTCCCTTTTTATGACTTTGTGTTTTCTTGTTTTTCGTTCGACAATTTTTATTCGTTTTTCATTTTCATCTTCACTCAGCTTCCTTGTATCTTATTACTACATTTGAGAAATCTTATACTTCTTTTTTCATTGGATTTATTCAAACATATTTTGTGAAACGACCAATAAAAATTAAATAGAACCTACCAATTGAAGAAATAGATGCAGGACCCCAAACATTAGAATATATAAATTTTAACGGTGAAGAAATAAATTGATGGCTTTAGATGTATCCAACATAAGTCAAGGGACTAGATCCTTTGAGTAAGTATAGTTATGGATAGTGAAGTGCAGAAAACAAGAACAACAAACAACAAAGTACAGACGATATTTACGTGAAAATCTCCTTACTCGAGGGAGTAAAACCACGACCTACATCATCGTATTTTCACCAACAACTTCACTAAAATAAGACCAATGTTGAATTACAAACTCCAGTATCCTAAGGTTAACCTCTTAATCCCAACCCCTTGTAATAGCTAAGCACGAGCCATATTACAATACCTCTATTGTAGCCTACACGTCAATTAATTCTAGATTACTCATTTGACCAACTAACTTTAGCACACACTTTTATTACGCAACTCTAGCCTACAACTCAAATCCTATATAATAATAGAAAATATAAAACACCCACACACAGAGGCGAACCCAGGATTTGAAGTCTGTGGGTGCACCGCTGTTGTCAAAGGCACGCATAAGCCTCGAAGCAAGACTAAAAATGTATTGAGCGCTCGCCTCGCTTAATGTGCAACTTAGGTTCTAATTTTTAATACATACTTCCCCTTGTCAATGAGGCTTTATGAAGAGACAGACTATTTCACTTTATCAAAAAAAATTATTTTTTTTGTTCATATATTTGTCATTCATACTCATATTATTAGTCTTGGACTAGACATATATTTTTATTTTTTTCTCTCTTTATGCCTTTTTTTCGTTAAATCTCATGCTTTATTTGTACTTTGTGCTTAAATACAATAGACCATGAAGCTTTTTTACGCTTATTACTTTTGATAATACTGTGGTGCACTAATATTATCTTAAGACGTTAGAAAGACTTTCAGTGTCGATTAAGGGATATTATCATATGCAACTGGTCGCCAAAGACATGAACAATACTGAAAAAATAAATATATAGAATAAATATGAGTTCTAAGCTAATAACTTTACTTTTTCTTATAATATGAAGTTTACTTTTAACGTTTTTGAATAATCAGTCATGGTAGCTCAATTGTGCGACCCATGGATTGATCCCTGGTCGCGTGGACAGAAGCAATGGCTTCAACCAGCGTGCCAAGGTGCACTACCATTCATCTTGGGATGCACTAGTAACTATATCCCAATTTTTCAAGGTATATACACACAATTTTTTCGACGTTAACGGGTGCACATGCACACCCACTTATACATGTGGGTCCGCCTCTGCCTACACAAGCTTCTAAAAAATGAGGAGTAGGTTTACAATGAGAGAAAAAGAAAAAGACTCAAAAACCTAGATCTAAAGACATGCCCAGTTGTAGCAAACTGATCCCTTGGTTGTCGAAGCTTTGTCTTGTTGAACACCTTGATGCTCTGTTGAGAGAATATGGATATTTTGATTTTACAAAACTTAAATTTTTATCTCTTGGTATGTCGAATATATATGGAGGATGAGAGAAGTGAAAACTTTGACTATTTGACACGAGAAAAAACTTCAACAACTTTCTGCAGTGCTGCATTGCTGAAGTAGTGACAACAACTTTATAGTTGAGGACAACAATTAGAGTTGAACCATATGAACTGGCCTAGTACATACCTGGTTCCTTAATAGTTCCCCATAAAATATGTTCCCTTTGCGAAACAGGATAATAAGTATTGCCTCATTGAATGATATTTTCAATCATACAACTCGTACCCTTGTTTCCTCTGAGATCAGCCTAGTGCATATCTGGTCTCTTGGTAAGATTTTCAAATCATCAAAACAAAGCATAGTACTGTAGTACTATACATCATAAATTTCTCCCCTTTTGATGATTACAAACATATAGAATAAGTTTCCCTGAGAACCAACTCTCATATTGCTGACTCTGAGAAATAAATCAAGTTCTTTAGGCAACATATCTGGTCTCTCAACATGTTTTCAATCATCAAAACAAGGCATACTACTAAAATTTCTATGCTTCATCAGTTCCCCCTTTTTGATAGTAAAAACCTCATGAGGCAGGTTCCTAATGAGAACCAGATTCCAATAGAGTTCCCTCCAATTAGCATTTCTCCCCCTTTACAGTTGCACAATTGACCACATACTCATGCACTTTTGGTGTAAGGTACTCTTATGAGTTTGTCAATCAACAAAACCACAGATACATCAATTTACTCCTTTCAAGATGACAGACACTTTCTGTATTTACCAAGAAAAGTCCTATATCAAGTCAGCTCCAATTTCCCTTATCATTAGCGATTAGTTCTCCTTATCATATTATTACCCCTGTCACCAGTTCCATTGACCATTTTACTCTATCACTATTATTCTATCTGTTACCATTATTCTCTCTTTTATCAAGATCTTTTCCGTTTTGACATTATTAAAAAGAACAACCAGTACCAAATAACAGAGAGAATCAACACATGTTAACACGTGGCCACTGGGGAATAATATGAGTAAAAAGAATAGAGAAGAAACAAAAATATAGGCAACAATAAGACATATGCACAATATTCTTTTAATACCATAAAAACAAACATAAAAAGAGAGAACTATCAACTTGTCTCAAAGGGTCTAAATAAATCTTAAGCAAATGATAGAGAATAGGAACAAATATTAGAAAAGAAGACAGGAAAGTGGTTGATTCAAGAGGACCCAAACAGAATCTTGAGCATCAAGGGAATTGACATTTTTTTGAGGTTGGAGAAGATTTTGGATTAGGTGCTCAAATTTGGTTTGCAACTGAGAATTTATATTTGAGACGTTTATTCTTTTGATGAACAGCTGTCAGGGCACTTGATCCCCCCACCAAACTTAGAAGATGATTACTGCAAATTATGATAATTCAAATAAATATATTCAATCTCGATATTTAACCATCTCCACCAAATCATACGTACTATGCAATTTAGTAATTTTAGGATCAAACACCCTACCACAGAGCATCCGTTTGCTTTTTCAGAATTTCTTGCCTTATTTTTAGTGAATTACTTCATAAGAACTTTCTGCTTTGATGAATCAACAAGAGCACTAGTTACCACACCAACTGAAACAATAAATAGGCCACATAGACTGGAGACCTAAATTCTTTGTAAGGCTGAAGTAGTTTCATCACCAATACCAACGCCACTTGTTTTGGTATCACTATACTAGGATACTAATTGCTCTCCTATATCAAGAATATTTGATGACATCTCTCTTTCCTCCAGCAAATTTCCTCAAACACCTCTGCATCAGAGCACATACATATATTACAATATCAAATTCTACCTCTTCTTTTTGTCTGGACCAATAGAGGAACCATATTCCTGAGTGAGTGCAGTCTCTTGGATGACATCTACTTCCTTTCCTTCTTGTAAATTCTTACCAATCTCCACTAGGCTTTGTTGTGAGATGTAACCTTGATTTTAAACCTTATGATTTTCATTAAAAATTTTGCTCAAGCAGTATTACCATATAAGTCTAATAAGGGCTTGAAGTTCTTAGAAAGTGCTTCAGTGAGAAAATAGGGTTTGGGAGTAGTAAGTTTAGAAAGAACTATTAGAATAAGGCTTTTGAGGAATTTTAAGTTGCCTTTTAGAAAAGGTATTAAACTAAAGAAGCCAGTTAGGATTATCCTTTAGAAGAGAAGAATGAATGTGTCGTCTTAAGGCAAAGAGATGATGATTGAGTTTTAAATGATATAATAATGTTATAGAAGAGCAGGAAATAATGTATATGGCATTTCAAGATGTTTTCAAAGCTTTTATGAGTGCAGTTAGTGATACTAACCTATGAAGAGAAACCTGATTTCTCTGTTGAACTTTTGAGCACATACTTTGAGTTGTCTAGATGATTTTCACATCCTATTTTCTTCCTTTTTCTATGCGTGTATACCTGTAATAGTATAGAGTTGTGTAAGACATATCAACAAACCCTGCCAGAATACCTACAGTTTGATCATAGTCAATAGAGAGAGATTTTTATGAAGAGGAGGTCATTTTCTCTTTATTAATTCAAGATTAAAATGATTCTTTCAAACTGTTCCCTATTTAGCACCTTTATCAGATTCGAGAAGGCCCAAGAAAATGAGTTATTACTTATATGCTCTTTCTATCCACCAAGTACTTAGTATAGTCAACATTAACTTATTCAATTAAATCAAAATTGTCTCTTAATAGATATAAGGGAATTAGATCGGACTTTTCCTTTAGATACCTCAAAATTCCTTTTACAATTTTCAAGATGGATTCCTTTGGACAAGAGTAAGATCTTACACACATACCCATACTAAGCATGATATTGGTCCTGCTTTTTTAGAACTCAATGCATTAGTTTTAGAAACATTTACTTGTTGCTCAGTGTCAGAGGGTACTAGAGGGGTGTTTGGTTTCTTCAGATCCAACATAGACTTAGTGTTATTATCTTTCTTGACTTTCCATATTAGACCTTCTGCCATCTGAGATGTCAGCACAACCTTTGAATCTGCAATGGTTCCTCAATCCCAACTTTATTCTGATTCAAGAACTCTTAGAGGGTATTCTCTAGTAGGGATCTGATAAAATATCTACTTTTTTTGTTTGAAGAAGGACCTGACTTACTTCCCTTTTGCATAGGCATTACAAACTTTACATTTGGAAAATTCACCTTGGACTACCTTGGACCAGGTCTTTCAAGATTAACTTGTTCAAATTAAAGGACTATCATGCGTTAACTTTCTGTTCCGCAAACCATCATCATCATCTAAGGGAGTGATATAAATTTTCTATGGCATGAGAAAGTGATCTTCCATTTTTCCAACACCATGAATATAACCCCCTTTCCATTTCTCAAGGAGACATTTCCCCATTGCAAAACTTTGAGTGGAAGGAAATCTTCCATCTTTCTGCTCATGTGTTTGGAGTAGCTACTATCTATAAATCATCTCTGATCACCTCCTCTCACTCTTTCCTACATGTAGGGTCAAATATTAGATTTAGAACCCAAACAAGTTTAGGTCCCCAGAAAGTCAAAAGAGGACGAATGAGATTTCTTTTTGTCCATGCTAGAAATGTAGTCCTTTTTTGGGACTAGGTTCCCTTAAGTTCTCTTTTATCTTACAATACTTCCTGTACTTCTTAGCAGTAGATACTCTAGCTGGACATAGAGTTATTTTTGTAGATAAGGGAACAAGTTCTCTTGAGTTTCCTTGTGTTTCAACATATATTGATTCTTCTCGATAGCTTAGATTATTCACTATAATTTTCTTAGTTACTATTTTGACCACAATAAGTGTACAACTAATTTTCAAGATTTAACACATCTTTGCTATGAGGGTTGTAAGGAGTACTTTTCTTTTTAAAACACAAACCATCACAGTATTTGACCTTATTTAGTACAATGAACTAGGGTTTCTGAGAAGGCTATTTAGCAAAGTGACTTTTCAAAGTTCGCCTTGATCCTGATTAGGTCCCTCTCCAATTCTCTATTCCTTTCATGAGAGGCAGTGAGATCCAATTTAGACTGATTCAATTTGGCTTCAAGTTCAAACTGTAACTCACTTTCTTCTTCCTCTCTCTTATTACCATTGGGTGAGTAAAACTAAGTAAACCAACCATATGCATACAAGCCACATATCCGCCTCACCAAGCTCGAACCAACCAATAAGAGATCTACACCTCCTTCCATACAATGCCTCAAAAAGGGCCATCCCAATGCTAGAATGATAGCTATTGTTGTAAGCAAACTCTACTAAAGATAGATGATCAACCCAATTGCCACCACAATCAATCACGCACGCACATCTTCTCTGCTTACCAATTCATTTGCAGATGAAAAGTAGTATTCAGACTAACTTTAGTACCTAAATGCTTCTGAAAAGACAACCAAAAGTGAGATGAAAACTGTGTACCACGATCAGAGATAACCAAAATAGGTACCCCATGCAGATTTACAATCTCTTGAAGATACAACCTCAAATAGTCCTCAGCCGAGAAATTAGTCT
Organism: Capsicum annuum; assembly: GCF_002878395.1. Taxonomy (NCBI): domain Eukaryota; kingdom Viridiplantae; phylum Streptophyta; class Magnoliopsida; order Solanales; family Solanaceae; genus Capsicum; species Capsicum annuum. The sequence continues at coordinate 140,988,674 of NC_061111.1, forward strand.
GAATCGATAAAAAGTGAAGAGACTTTGTCATCCTATCCACGATGACCCGAGCAAAGTCAAATTGGTTCCGAGATCGAGGAAGACCGGTAACGAAATCTATATTGATTACTTCCTATTTTTATTCAGGCAATTCAATTTCCTAATACAACCCTCCAGGCCTCACGTGCTCAACTTTAACTTGTTGGCATACCATGTATTTGGCAAAAATATCAGCCATGTCCCTCTTTATACCACTTCACCAATACATCTCATTAATATCATGATATATATTGTCGCACCGAGATGTACAACATAGCGAGATTCATGCACCTCAGCCAAAGCCCTTTGTCGCAAACTATCAACTTCAGGAACACATAACCTCCCTTGGTACCGCAAAGTACCATCACCATTGATCTTAAATGACATCGCCTTTTTCCCACCTACATCACCCTTGATTTTCATTAAGATAGGATCTAGTATTTACTTCTCCTTGATCTCTACACCAAGAGATGACCAAACCACTTCTTGTACCATCATACCACCATCATTGGACTCCAAGAGATGAACTTCAAGAATAGCTAAGCAGTGAATATCCTTCACTAATTCCCGCTTTTCCTTATCCACATGAGCTAAACTCCCCATGGATAACCTACTAAGAGCATCAGTAACTACATTAGCTTTACCTGGGTGGTATTGAAGACTCGTATTATAGTCCTTGAGAAGCTCCAACTATCTCTTCTGACTTAGATTTAGCCCCTTATGAGTGAACACATATTGTAGACTCTTATGATCAGAAAAGATGTCCACGTGCACTCCATATAAATAATGCCACCAGATTTTTAAAGCAAAAACCACTGCTAAAAGATCTAATAATGAGTAGGATAATTCTTCTCATGCACCTTCAACTACCTGGAAATATAGGCAATCACCTTACATGCTACATTAAAACGAAACAAAGTACCACCCGGGATGTATCACAATAAACCATAAACCCCTTACCACTTTCAGGTAATGTCAAAAACAGAACCGAAGTTAGCTTATCCTTCAGCTTCTCAAAACTTCCCCCACAAGCATTCAACCAAGAAAACTTTACCTTCCTCTGAGTCAACTTAGTAAATGGGGCAACTATTATCGAGAAACCTCCCACGAACCACCTATAATACCTAGCCAAACCCAAGAATCTTTGTATGTTAGTTGGAGTCATGGGTCTAGGCCACCTTTTAACCAATGCCACTTTTTATGGATCCACCATGATCCCCCCACTAGAAATAATATGACTAAGAAAGGTTACAACGTTCAACCAAAACTCACACTTGGAGAATTTATCATACAACCGCTACTCTTTCAAGGTCCGAAACATCATGCAGAGGTGATTAGCATAATCCACCCCTCTCTTAGAGTACACCAAAATGGCATCAATGAACACAATGATAAAAAAATCCATAAAATGATGAAAGACCCTATTTATTAAATCCATGAATGCTGCTAGGGCATTGGTCAAACCAAATAACATAACCAAGGACTCAAATTGCCCATACCGTGTTTGAAAAATCATATTAGGGATATCCTCCCCCTAATCTTAAGCTAATGATATCCTGACCAAAGATCTATCTTAGAAAAAAATTTGGCATCTTGCAGCTGATCAAACAAGTCATCTATCCTTATGAGAGGATACTTGTTCTTAATCATTACCTTATTCAATTACTGATAGTCAATACACATTCAAAAGGAACCATCCTTATTTCACAGGAATAGCACCGGTGTACCCCACGGGGATATACTAGGATGGATAAATCCCTTATCCAAAAGATCCTTAAGTTGCTCCTTGAGTTCTCTCAATTCAGCCAGAGCTATTATATAAGGAGGAATAGATATTAGACAAGTGTCTGAAATCAAATCAATCTCCCTATCTAGAGGAACACTAGGAAGATCATCCAGAAAGACCTCAGGAAACTTATTTACCGCCGAAACCGAATATAAAGAAGGACCTTCCGAGTTAGAATCTTTAACCCGGACCAAATGATATAGACACCTTTTAGAGGTTAACCTTTGAGCTCTAAGATAGGAAATAAACCTCCCCCTAGGAGCTAGAGAACCACCCCCACTCAATAACCGGTTCACCAGGAAACCTAAAGACAACCTTACGGGTCTGACAATCTAAGAATGCGTAAAAAATAGAAAACTAATCCATCCCTAGAATGACATCAAAATCCACCATATCAAGTTCAAATAAATCCACTAAGGTCTGCCTACTACCAATAGATACCACACCCCCAATAGACTCTCTTAGCAACCACAGAGTCACCTACTAGGGTAGAAATAGAAAAAGGATCCAAAATAACCTTGGGATAAAACCAAAATACACAACCACAAATGAGGTCACATAAGAGAGAGTGGACCCTGGATCAAGCAAACAATACATGTCACGAGAGAAGTGTTGTAATGTACCAGTAATGACATCAGGTGATGCCTCAAATTCCTGTCGAGCAGCAAGAGCATATAACCTATTCCAACCTGTATCGGTACCAGAAGAAGAAACAAATGCAGAAGCAGTACCCTTTGGTACAGAAGCAGAAGATAAAGCAATCGGAGCCTTACTTGCTCTTGAATCACCCTTATCAACTGGATAGTTTCTAAGCATATAGCCTAGCCGACCACATTTGAAATACCTATCTCACCCCTCATCATAAAAACCTCTATGCAATCTACTACAGAACCAATAAGGAGGGTATGGTGAAGCCGACTGAGCCCTACTCACCTGAGATTAGGTACCCTATGCCTGGAAATTATCGCCACCCTACTGACGCCTATCACCCATTTATTTTGGGTAAAGAGCAATAGCTGAAGAGAAGGAACCAGAACCCCCCCACTTCTTCTTTGGACCCTTACCGCCATTTTGACCACCTTGCTATTGAGCACAACCTTATTTAGACGACCTTAACTTCTTACCCTGCCTTTACCCTAACTCAACCGATTTCCTCTTTTCTTCCTCCACCTGTTGCATATGAACCACCAACCTAGAAATGTCTATATTCTTGATCAGCAATGCAGTTTTGCTTTCAAGGATTTAATCTTGAGATAGTCTAGAAGTGAAATTTCTTATCCTTGCCCTCATATCAGACACTAATTCCAGAGCATACCTTAATAGCTGATGAAATTTCAAGGCATATTCCTCGATAAATATTTTCCATTATCTCAGGTTGACAAATTCCTCTGCCATTGCTTTCCTCAACTCTTGAGGAAAGAAGCAATCTAGAAAAGTATTAGAGAAAGTCTCCCATAAAGTCAACTTCTCAACATCTTCTCTCACCCTATCCCACTCCCATACCATTGGTACACCATATTCTTAAGCTGGTAAGCAGCCAAATTTACCCCTTCCATATTCGTGGCCTGCATTACCCTAAATATTTTTTCTATTTCATCCAAGAAACCCTAATGATACATTCTTCCACTTTCACACCAGTAAAAGTAGGAGGATTCATCTTCATAAACTGGTCAACCCTTGTGGCCTCAACAGATGAAATACTAGATATATCCCGCTCAGCCTGTACAATAACCAACTGAGCAATAACATGAATCGATTGATGAAATTCTGCATTAGTCACCTCACCCTAAAGAGGACTAGTAGCAACCGATGAAACTCTAGAAATATCAGGGACTGGACCCCTAGATCGAGTATTGATCCCCTGAGTAGTACGTGTCCCTTCAACATTGTCCCATAGGGGACAGAAGAGTTACCTTGCATCTCAGATCGTTGAGGCATGGTCTAAAAAACAAATAAACCATGATTAAAGAAGATTCTAAGACTTAGACTCCAAGCTTGAAAATATAATAGCAAGAAAGTGAAACATTCCTAAATTCCTTGTAACCTGTCCCATATAAGTGTGGCATACTACATACCCTTAAAAGAGACTCCACTAGACACGGCTTGTGGACTTCCAATTGACCATTAACCTAAAGCTCTCATACCAACTTGACACGAACCTAGCTAGTGCCTTGTCGTAATGGGCATCCCAAGTCCAACAAGAACTGGGGACCAGGCTCGTTACCCAACCTAACCTTCAAAAATACATACCCCTAGTCGGATGAATTCTGAACGCATAACAAGATAACATTATCACAATACTAGGATCTAGGATAGGTTTATAACCATGACCAACCCAAGAAGTCCTACCATCCATTACCAACCAACAACCATAACCAAAACAATGTAAAAACCAAGTTTCTGTCCATAACATAACATAAAATGATGGAACAATCATAAATTTAGTCCAACGGTATCAACCCCTATACCAATGCCAATACTAAGGCTAACACCTTTACCAATCCCCCATTCCAACCCATAGTAGTCACACAAGCCTATAAAAAAAATAATAATCGGTTGGGACATGCCCCCAACCATAGCCAAAGCCAATATCCATAAAATAAACCAAGTATGTAAAGACATCCATGATATGAAATGGAGCCTTCCAGAATATGAAAACTCACCACTTTAATCCAATAGCTGATCCTGAATTCGATCACTAAGTAGGAGAAGTAGAACGACTGATTCCTACATTGCGTGGGGATACAACCGCCCGAAGATGGGTTAGCAGGTGAACGCTAGCATAAACTCAAGATAAGGATAACATAATGCTATTCAGTAAAACCAAGTAAAGAAACCATATGCATATAAGCCATACATGTATATATATAAATATATCCATGCTAGGAAAAAGAGCTGGGTTTAGCATGCTTTTACAACCATTAACCTGGGTATGTGTAGCTTAATCATTATAGAACCACCCACGGGTTATATGGGTCCAATGTAACCCCCTGAACAAGCCCTGATATATGTAACTGCGCGAACCTGAGATAACATAAGATTGGAGGATTCCCAAGTTCCCCTCGCTCTCTATGATATATATGTACGATGTACTTAGAGGATTCCTATGTACCTTATAGTATCGTATATGGTCGCTATGACCAACCCTCATGTCAGTAAACATGAGTTTCCAGTGTCCGTCCATTGGACTCGCACTTTCATGGTAGCTATCACACCCCGCTATTATTGCCTAATTAAACCATTACCATCCAACCTAACCGTTATGCCCTTATTATTAACCAAGGCTATGAGTAGTGGTATCGTCATACCGACTATAGCTTGGAAGCAATTTCCTTAGCCAACCTTTTATGTAAAAAGATTCCCATGTATCCCATAGATTATATTATCAAATTAACTTGGGGGAATCCCCTGTACCCCGCAAGTGTTCCATAATTAAATTTTCTTTGGGAAATCCCATGTACCAACCAAGTTGTTCATTATCATGTTTAACTGGAGGATTCCCTTGTACCCCACAAGGAGGTTTAATTAACCATAACTACGACCACAAACTTTACCATTTAGCCATTTCAAACCATTTAAATCATTTATACCATTTAGAGTTCCATTACCAAACCATACCATGAAAAAGTTCCATTAAAAGTCCCATAATATAGTAAAACATCATCATAGGAAATCAAACATGTTGAGGGCATAGTATTTCCAAAACCAAATCCAATTACCAATTTTCCATTCCCATTCAACCAGTTATCCAAACCACTATTAAATTATGCAATTAAATAATTAAAACATGGGAAAACCACAACCAAACATTTAATACCAAAACCCCAACATATATTTAAAAACCCCAAAACCATATAATAATCATGCTACGTAGCCATTATATAAAACATGCCTTTAGTTGGAACTAACAACGAAGGAGGAGTACATGCCTTAGATTATGAAGATGATGGAGTGAAATCACCCATACAAGCCCCAAATTGATCCTCAAGATGAAACCCTAGCCTTCCTTTACCCAAGAGCCTTAGAGAGAATTAGAAAGAGTTTCTAAGTATTTAAGATTAGAATAATAGGGTAAATAATGTACCAATAGTTATATAAGTCGTGGGGCCTTAAGTGGTTAAGTGGGAAAATGTCTAGATTACCCCCAACTTAATTGCTTAAAATTCCCGTTAGATGGTACGACTCTCCCATACCAGTCGTACCCTCTAATACGAGTGGTACCCACCACTCGTACCCTAGGCTCCCTTCTTGGATATAATACTATCCACCATATGACTTACCTAATCTAAGTTGTACCCAACCATACGATTAGTACCCCTAAACTTGTCACGACCCAATCAGGGCCTGGCCGTGACGAGCATTTCAAACCATGGAGACCCGAAACATCCCTATCTGTCTGGTAATCATGCACCTAATTCATATGATCAAAGTAATTAGGAACAAACACAATATAACGGAACCATGGTCAAGAATCATATAAAAATAAAAATGGGGAATAGTGTCCCACAATCTAAATCAACATCTCTAAAACCGTCTGCAAAATCTCTACTACATGACTGAAACAATGTCTATATGAAAACTGGGACAAGGCCCCCAGCAGACCCAAAACTAATATAAGATAGAAAGACTGCAGGACATAAGACCTTCTGAAACATAGAAGGCTCACCATTTGTCTCTGCAACTCTGTCTAAAAGATCTACTGATTCTCTTGAACCCTAGACTAGGCCTCTAAACCTGGGAGGTTGGAGAGGGGAAGGGGACAGCACAAAAGTACTAGCACGCAGAGATATCAAAACAAAATATAATATTTTTATAAAGTATAGTTGAGAGCCATTATAAAGAAATTTCGTATCAAATCATTTGAAAGCACATGGGTGTAATGCAATAGTTTTTCTCAACAATAATGAAATGCAACTGAGCTAGGTGGAATACCCTACATAATTTACACCAACTGTCAAACCCCGATTGTCATCGAGATTAGAGTATAAGTGAGGGGGAGACACTCAAGACCACACAACATGGTGTCTCGACCCAATGGTAGTGCCCAAGATCACTTGGCTCGGGCTCCTACCTATAGTCCCAATTTAGGAATGACATAAAGTTAAGTACACAGATCGCTTAGCCTGGTACCAATATTCCATGTCGGTAAACACGTTATTCCAACGATGAGCCCTTGTGTCTCAAACGCCTTCTTTGGGCATCCACCTTTCTCATGTAAAATCAATGTATTCAAATTTCATCTTATTCAATCACATGTCATATTCTGTAGGGTATTATTGTACCCGTCTTGCGAGTCATCAATATCACATCCACATATGCATAATCATGTAAAAACCAAGGTGCTTCATCATTTACCAGTGGTGAACAATATGTATTTTAAATTCATGCTCTCTTTTGTTGATCACAATATAATATGGAGTATCGAAACATTATCATAGGAATTTGAAAACAATTTATCATTCATATTTATTAAACTTCCATGAAAAATCTCAATTCACATATGCATGGTTTCAACCATTGAAGTATATAGGCAAACAATTCCCATGACATAAAGAAAACGACATAAAAATCGTACTGAAGATATTAGCATTTGATTGAAAACCCCCATTTAAAAGCATGCATGTTCATAAAAACTACACCCATGAGATTTTTGGATAACCCCACATACCTCTATTTCCAAGGATAATAGATGTTTCTTGAAGCTTGCGGATTGGTGATTCCAAATATGTAATTATCTTTGAACCCCTACTGTCAAATTTTGAACTATTTGGGTTTTTTTATTTTGAAACCCTAAGGAGAATCTTGATCACTTTTTGATGAAAGAATATGTATTTTGGGGTCCTTGGAACTAAATCTCATGTTTTAGGGCTAAGTAAGGGTGGAAAAGGACCACTTGTCCTCAACACGGAGTGTTTAAATCACCAGAATTCCTTACATAGGCACCGCCCATCCCATTGCCTATGTTCACATAGGCGCCGCCTAGGCTATCGCCTATGTTCACATAGGCGCCGCCTAGGCTATTGCCTATGTTTTCCAGTGGCCATGGGCGATTGGTTAGGCGTCGCTTATCACTTTAAGAGGTCATAACTTCTTGCTCGGGTGTCGAATTTTAGTCAAATTGGTATCGTTGGAAAGATAACTCGAATACCTATCATTTGACATATAGTAGGATTCCTAATTCGACATATACAAAGAGTTATGGTCGATGGAAGCTGATACACTTTACAACATCTACTAAAACTTAGTCGATCGAAATAGTTCCAACTCGTCCTTGAGTTGAAGGACCTCTATGGTTTAAATTCAAGCTTGAGTGGATTCACATACTACACAATAATTAACATGCCTTATTGGCATAGGATTTTTATGGCTTCGGGATTAGCAACGCATCGAAATCATGGTCTATATTGTAGCCCAAATTGCGGGGCATTACAAAACCGTATTCCTAGCAGAATAGAATCAGAGAAGGTTTGATCACTGTCTTCTAAATAAGTCAGTGGTATGACTTGAACTCTATCTTATGGCTCATGGTGAGCCACTCATACCCAGATCAAACTCAAGTTACTATGTCTTAGATTATGTGTAGGAAAAACCCAAACCATACGACTCATCACTAACCATATGACTCATACCAACCTAGTTGTACCCTTTCCAAAAACAAATCTAACCCACTAACCATCGCTGGTTAGCATACGACCAAGTCATACCACTCGTACCCCATCATACGACTGGTACCCATAAGTTGTATGTAGCCTAAAATCTAGAAATCTCAAAAATTTTCTAAGGGTCCCAAACCCAAGGTGTTTTAATATACGACCCTTAAATTTTTCCAAGAGTAATCTTGAAGATTTTGTTTGACACTTAGAAGACTAACCTTATCTTTATATTTAACATTTGAGGTAACTATAAGAGCAAATAGAGAGCAAAAAATAGATGACTTATCCTTAACCATCATCATAGAACTATCCTTTATTTTTATTCCCTTCTTAATTTACTTGAGGAGTCTCTTAGACAAAGAGGGCTTGTTTGACTACATTGTTAGCTGCAACTCTTTTTTCAATTTACCAGGGACCCAAACTTTCCTTACTGCCTTCTCTACATTGTTTTTCATAATATTTGTATTCAAGCTTGTGAAATGGATAATTTTTAATAAATGTCTAGGCTTTCCACACTTGTGGCAACAATCCTTTCCATTAGGGAACCTGCTTTTGTTTCCTATTTTGGGAAAAACTTCACTCTTTCTTACCATTTTTGATAGAATAACCATTAGAAAAGATTTTTTCTAGGTGTTAACCTTTTTGAAAGAGCCTGAATCTGATACCACTTGATGTCTTTAGATGTATCCACCACCAGTCAAGAGACCAAGTTCTTATACTAAGTACAATTATGGACAGTGAATTACAGATAACAAGAACAATGACCAATAAAGTTCACATGATATTTGATCTACCTCATAGGAGATTCATAAATTATTTCACTAAAACAATACACGATATCGGATTACAAGCTCCAGTAATCCTTAAGTTAACCTCTTAACCTAACCCCTTGTAATAGTATAACATGAGCCATACCAAAATAATTTTATTTTAGCCTAGAGCTCAACTAGATCTAGATAAGTCGCTTGACTAACTAACTCTAGTTGATACACCATGGCTAATTCTTGCACAAATTTTTACCATGGCTAACTCTAGCCTACAACTCAAATCCAAAGGATGAGAGAGAAATATAAAACACCTACACAAGCTTTTAAAAATGAGGAGTAGGTTTATAATGAAGAGCAAAAGAAAAAGATTCAACAACCTAGACCTAAAAATATGTTTAGTTGTAGAAAACTGATCCCTTGGTTGTTGAAGCTTTGTCTTGTTAAATACATTGAAGTTTTGTAGAGAGAATATGGATATTTTCATTTGAAAAACATAAGTTTTCATATGTAGTTATGTTGGAATATATATATATATATATATACACATACACATATATATATGTGTGTGTATGTGTGTAGATATGTGTTTGTGTGTGTGTGTGTATACACATATATATACAGAGGATTAAAGAAGTGAAAGCTTTGGTTATTTGATAAAAGAGAGGGACTACAACAAATTTTCTATAGTGTTATATTTCTGTAGCAGTGACAACAACTTTACATTTGTGGACAACTGTGATAGTTAACTCATATGGATCGTTATGGTGCTTACCTGGTCCACTCATTATTCCCCATGAAAAAAGATGACTTTGTGAGATAATCATCTTAAATAAGTACTGCTCCATTGAATGATAGTTTTAACCGTATAGCTTATTCTCTTGTCCCTTCGAGATTTTTCTGATGCGTGTCCAGTCCCTTAGTAGGTTTGTCAAATTATTAAAACAAAACATAGTACTGTAGTAACTATGCATCATCATAAATATTATTGGATAAAGCGATTAACAAGAATTAAATAAAATAATATTGGAACCCATCATTGAAGAAATCCCAATTAGTGTTTTGTGCATCTTATTTAACTTACGTGAATAACCAAAAAAATTAGAGGCAAGAGAATAGGTCGAAAGAGAACATAGAGAATGTGACACAAAATTAGTGAAAATGGGTGACCAAGTATATTATACTACACTGAAATAGATGATAACTGATGTCGCCCAAAACTACACCTCCAAGAAGTATAATATGGTCGATGTCAAATATAGTAACCCAACAGAGGTTGGGGTTGAATCGACAGGAAATAGGCCGAATATCTCTTACAAATCTGTTGAAATAGTAAAAAAATTTTAGGAAAATAAATGGGGGAATTTGTTGTGAATATAGTAAAGTAGAAACAAGTCTATCTATGATGACTACTAGGTATGTGTTCCTTCAGACTTCTTGACTCTGTAGACATATCATTCTCAATCTGACTATGCAAAATCTGACAAGATAGTATCACCAACCATCTTGTGAAAGCCTTGGTAAATTTCACTCTTCACCTTGTGATTCTCAGAGTGTCGCCTTACTAACTTTTTTATTTGATTCCAATTCAACTATCTTCTTTGGGGTTTCAAGTTGATTAGACGAGGGTTGGTAGCCTCAAATTACTGTTGTTACCTTATTTTTCTAATCTTGACTTGTCTTGTGAATATGATCTCGAATACATGCAATTTCTTAACTTCTGCAGTAGTTAAGAAAGCATAAAAATTGAATAAAATCACAATACATGCATAAATACTGATTTAGAATAATCTCACACTTTCTCTATTTTGTTATTCATCCAGGGTTCCCACAATTATAGTTGGGGGTTTAGCCATGCATAGTTGCAAGAAGATCCATAAAATTCATAAAGAAAAGCAAGAAACAATCTCACAATACTTGAAGAACAAAACCCAAAGTCTCAAATTAATAATCAACCAAAATAATCAAGAAAAAAAGGATTCTAAAATCAAAAGTCGAAGCTTGAAATCAATATATATTTGTTAATGTAATGTAAGCTAATACAAAAATATCAAAAGAGTATTTATAGTTCACATCAAATCCTTAAAAATCCTAACCAAAATGAAGTAGGAAAATTGGGTCGGTGGCCACTTACTGGCTGTAAGTGGTAATTATGCCCCATAAATGGGGGTCGTAAGTGATAGGAAAACTTTAGAGGTTTAACATGCTTCCGAATTTCACCCACGTAGGCACTTACGGACCGTAAGTACATTGTCGTAACTATCAGGTAATTTTTCAGCCTTCAGAGCCTCAAAACCTTCAATCTTTGACATCCACGATGGTAAATAGGTAGTGTAAGTGATACTTATGCCCCGTAAGTAGTCCTCCATAAATATTAGATATAAAATCAATTTTCAAGGTCTCTGAACTTGCCATATATGAGATACATAAGTCCACTTATGGTTGTCATAGGTACTACCTATGGCCCGTAGGTTGTCTCATAATTAGGGCATCCTGGACAACTTCAACTCTTTTTCTTCGTTTAAGCAACAAAACCTAGTTTCCTACAAAATAAACATAAAAACACACCATCTATTACTTGCATATTTTTTTATTTTAATCATCGAAAGTGATATGAAATCATGACACATACACTCTCAACTTAGAACATTTGCATGTACTGAGGAACAAAACAGAACAAAAACAACATGATGTTGCTTAATGAAAAGAAATCTAAGGTGCCTATTGTCACGACTTGAACCAGGGCCTGGTCGTGATGGGTTTCTCAAGTCCCAAGTGGACCAGAGATCACCCCCTATGCCTAACCAAACCAAACACACAACACCCCATGGTTTGCTGAATTTTGAACATATAACAAGATAGCATACAATATTCTAGGAAAATTTTAAATGCATGCCTATAACCAACCACAGATGACCGGCCAAACGACCGGCCAACATCGCCCAATAGGCACGATAGTACAAACAGAGCCTTCTAAACAATGATAAAAAATTATAGATCAATAAAGCATTGGGACATGCCCCTGACAATAGCTAATAACCAAATCCAGAGAAATAGTCAAAACATAACGGAAACTGCAATCACTAAATAGGGTTTTCTAAAGTATGAAAGCCATTCAATCTGGCTCACTAGATCATCTCGAATCCAAGTCACTGAGCGGAAGGATAGAAGTATAGCCAATGCCTGCATTGCATGGGGATACAACATCCGAAGATGGTTAGCAGGGTGAACACTAGCATGTTACTTGGGGATAAGTATAACATAATAACACGATTAACAGTTAAAATCATTCAAAACCAGTGCACATAGTTAATGTATAAATATATATAGATATATATATATCACATGTTGGGATAGGGAATAAGGCTTAACATACATTTCAAAACTTTAGCCTGGATTATGTAGCTCGACCATCATATAATAGTACCCACGGGCTATATGATCCCCAGCTCTCACCCCTTGGTCGGGCCCCAGTGTATGTAGCCGCACGAACTGAAGAATATTCTTATATATCTGCACACGGGGGACTCGAACCTCCCAACATATACCAAGTCAACGTAAGCACCCGATCATAAAATGATTTACGGAGGAATCGAGCCTCCCTAATCATGAAATAATAATAAGAAGTACTCAAACCTCCCTGGTTACTTTGATACCCGCATCGGCAAACATGGTTCCGATAGTGGTCACTTGAAACTCCACTCTCACGACTCAACTACACAACCATTATTAAATCCCAATTAAAAAAAGTATCACACATTCCTATTCATTTAACCACATTCCATAATAAGGCATACATTGTTGGTATCATCATACCAACTACACACTTTCAAGGTCACAACAACATACCAAAATAATTCCCATTAACTTGGAGAAAACAACTCCTTTTGTTCACTAATACATAAAGGGGGTCACTAACTTTCTTTGTTTATTAAACCATACCATTGTATTTCAAATACCTCTTTGTATCATGCAATAGTTCAAGACTAGTTAAATTTTACAAATTCTCACAGTTCTCATAATCAAAATCAAATTCACATTATGGGGTTGGGGTCATAACCACTTCAAAAAATCACAAACTTTGAAAAAATCACAATTCCCTAGTTCATTCACCATATCCATGCACCTACAAGTTTGAAACCATATTTAAAGCATGAAGATCATATATAAACCATGAGAAATATTTTTCAATTTATAAACATTAAAAAACTCCCAACCTTTGTTTCAAAACCTATATAAAAATCTCATGAGAGATACCTTAAAACACATGCTTTGACAAAATTAACACCGAGGAGAGAGTAATATGCCTGTAATAGTAAGATGTACGAAGAGAAATCACCCTTGAGAGCCTTAATTGATCAATTTCTTGAAAATTCTAAGTGTTTTTGACCTTGAGAATTTAGGAGTATTTAAGACATTACTTAGATTGTTTATGAAAGATAATGATACCCTAAAGAAATTATAAGACGCGGGTTTCAAGTTGGGTAAGAGGGAAAATGTCTAGAATGCCCTCAACTTAAAAGATAAAAAAGGTTGCCTTTGGTTACGAGTCAACCCTTGACTCATATCTTCTCCTTACGACTCGTCACCATGAGTCATTACCAAGGCAGTACCACAAAAGCACCCTACACTGCTATCTTTTTGACTCAACCAACTAACCCATAATACGACCCTACGACTCATAGGGTCCACTCGTAGATAGCACATAATCCAAATTGAGACTTACACTAGACACCCTACAATTACACCTAACGACTCATAACATACCATTACAACTCTTAGTGAGCCACTCGTACTCATAGTAGAATCAAGCCACAAACTTACTGGTTTGGTTATGACTTATCCCAATGACTCATTAGGACATTCTATGAATCATAGCATCCAGTCATAACCAGGGCAGTGAGCTCAAAGCTTAGGAAGTTTTCTAGGGCTAAAATTTGGGGTGTTTCATTTCTCCCCCACTTGGATCATTTGTCCCTGAATGATGGGTCAAGGAAATTGCTAGTTATTGGACTCCATATACTTCTACTCTTACCTTTAACCAAGTTAGAAAGCTAATATGCTAAAGAAATCACTCTTTCTTTAACAAAGTTAGAAAATAAAAATGTTATGAATAACACACACCTTAGGCATGATTATTCAGCGTGGAGAATAAGAATGAATACTTGTACTTCATGTTTGCTTTGGCTTCCTAAGTTGTTTCTTCAACCTTGTGGTTCCTCCATAGAACCTTTATCAAACCTACATCGTTCATCCGCAACCGATAAGTTATAGATCCAAAATTTCAATCGGGACTTCCTCATAAGATAAGGAATTCAAAATACCCATCTCCTCTAAAAGAATAACCATCGAAGGATCACCCACGCAGTTTCTCAACATCAAAACATGGAACACCGTATAAGTTGAGCTCAAACTAGAGGGCAATTCCAATTTATATAGAATACTACCAATCCTCTTAAAAACCAAGTATGGGCCGATATACCAGGGAATAAGCTTCTTCTTCTTCCCAAATTGCACTACTCCCTTCATGGTATATAACTTTAAAAACACCTAATCTCCAACCTCAAACTCTAACTCCCTACGCCTCATATCTGCATAGGAATTTTTACAACTTTGGGTAGCTCTGAGTCTATCCTGAGTTGCATTTACCTTCTCTATTGCTTGGTGAACTAATTTATGCTAAACATCTCCACCTCACTAACCTCTAACTGCCCAATAAGTGATTTACACCTCCTACCATACAATGCCTTAAACGAAGCCATCCCAATACTAGAGTGGTAGCTATTATTATACGCAAACTCTATAAGAGGCAAATAATCAACTCAGCTACCACCATAGTTAATTACACAAGATCAAAACATATCTTCTAATGTCTGAATAGTCCTTTTTTCTTGGCCATTCGACTAAAGGTGGAAAGTAGTACTAAGGCTCACCTTGGTTCCTGGGCCTCTCTGAAATGAATGCCAAAAGTGTGATGAGAACTGAGCACCACGATCTAACATAATAGAAATAGGCACCCCATGCAACTTCATAATCTCTTAGAGGAACAACTTCGCATAATTCTCTGCCAAATAACTAGTACTTACCGGCAAAAAGTATACAGACTTAGTTATCCTATCCACGGTGACCCAAATCAAATCAAACTAACTCAGAGACCTAGGAAGAACGATAAGGAAATCCATATTAATTATCTCTCATTTCCATACAGGCAACTCAATCTCTTGAGTCAACCCACCTGGCCTTAAGTGCTCAACCTTCACTTGTTGACACACTATGTATTTAGCCACAAAACTGACCACATCTCACTTCATATTGTTCCACCAATAAATCTCCTTAATATCATGATACATCTTTGTTGAATCAGGATAAATGACATAACGCCACTCATGAGCCTCAGCCAAGATCCTCTCCTATAACCCATCTACATTGGGAATACATAATCTATCTTGGTACCTCAAGATACCGTCACTATCGATCTCAAAAGCTACAAACTTTTGATGTCCCACATCCCCTTTAATATTTATTAAGATAGGATCCCATACCTATTTCTCCTTCATCTCAACAACAAGAGATGACTTCTTCACCTCTTGGATAATTAAAGGTTATCTAAATAGTGAATATGTTTCACCAACTCCCACTTATCCTCATACATACGAGCTTGAATGTGGTAGTGGAGACTCATGTCATAGTCTTTCAGCAACTCAAGCCACCTTCTCTACCTGAAATTCAACTCATTCTGGGTAAACACATATTGAAGGCTCTTATGATTAGAACAGATATCTATATGAACCCTGTACAAATATTGACGCTAGATCTTCAATACGAGCACCACCACCAACAACTCCAAGTCATGAGTCAAATAATTATTCTAATGCATTTTCAATTCCCTAGAAGAATAGGCCACTACCCTACCATGCTGTATTAACATATAACCAAGTCCCATATAGGATGCATCACAATAGATAACAAAACCATTGGTGTTGTTAGGCAGAGTCAAAACTGAAGCCGAAGTCAACTTATTTTTCAAATTTTCAAAACTACCCTCACAAGTATCAAACTACAAAAACTTTACCTTCTTCTGGGCAAACTTAGTTAGCGGGGTGGCTATAGTCGAGAAACATTTCATAAATCTCCTATAGTAACTGGCTAAACCCAATAAGCTCCAAATATTGGTTGGAGTCGAGGCCTAGGCCACTTCGTAACCACTACAACTTTCTGCTGATCCACCATGATACCTTTACTAGAAATAACATAACCTAGATAAGTAATAGTTGCAAACAAAACTCACAATTCAAAAACTTAGCATACAAATGTTGATCTTTCAATATTTGCAACACGATATAGAGGTGATCGACATGATCTGCCTCACTCTTAGAATACACCAGAATATTATCGATAAACACAATGATGAAAAAATTTAGAAATTGATAGGAGACACTATTCATCAAGTCCATAAATGCCTCCAGAGCATTAGTCAAACCAAAACACCTAAGAACTTATTATGATCATACCATGTTTGGAAGGTAGTCTTAAGGATATCAAACTCCTTAATCCTTAGATGATGATAACCAAGTGTAAGATCAAACTTAGAGAAACATCTAAAACCCTGAAGCTGGTCAAACAAATCATCAATCCAAGGAAAATGATACTTATTCTTCATTATCAACTGTTGGTTATCAATGCACATTCAAAGGGAACCATCCTTATTACACACGAACAAAATAAGAGCACCCCATGGAGATATACTAGGATGGATAAAAACCTTACCAAGGAGGTCTATCAACTACTCTTGAGGTTTTTTTAGCTCAGTCGGAGTCATTCTATAAAGAGGGATAGAGATAGGGTGAGTGTCCGAAATAAGGTCAATCCCAAAATCAATTTCCCTATTAGGAGGGATACCAGAAAATCATCAGGAAAACCTTCGAGGAATTCATTAACCATGGGAAAGAATTACAATGAAGGACCCTCCGAGTTAGAATCCTTAACCCAGACCAAATGATAGAGACATTCCTTGAAAATCAACTTTCAGGCTCTAAGATATGATATGAACCTTCCCTTAGGCACTAGAGAACCTCCTTCCCACTCAATGATCGACTCATTAGGGAATTTAAACATGACCTTACGGGTCTGACAATCTAAGAAGGCATAACACGAGTGTAACTAATCCATCCCCTATATGTCAACAAAATCAATCATGTCTAACCCTATCAGATCTACCAAAGTTTCTCTACTACCAACAGATACCACAAAATTAAGATAGACTTTTATAGAAACCACAGAGTCAACCATTAGGGTAGAAACAAATGAGGGATCAGGGATACCCTTGGGATAAAAACCAAAATGTACAACCACAAATGGGGTCACATAAAAAAAAGTAGACCCTGGATCAAGCAATAAATACACATCATGAGAAAAGAGTTGCAACATACTAGTGAAGACATCAAGAGATTTCTCAAAGTCCTGGCGGGTAGTAAGAGCATATAAGAAATTTTGGCTAGTGCCAGTACCAGAAGTAAAAGCAATACCCTTTGGTGTAAGAGCTGATGAAGAGGTAACAAGAATCTTACTTTCCCTAAAAGCAACCTTTGAAGGACAATCCCTTTGCAAATAATTAATATAACCATATTTAAAACACCTATTCCTCCCATATTCTTAAAACCCATTAGAACCCTTGGGGGTTTCACTACATAATAAGGGACTTGGCCTCTTAGATTAAATCAAAAGCAATAGAAAGGTAAATCAACTATGAGGTGCGACAACCATGACTGTGCAGGAAGGTAAAGACACAAGAATTTTATGTGGAAAATCAAGAAGGGAAAAACCACATCTTTTCCTCACAAGCACCTTCAAATCCACTATAATTAACCTCTTGATTATAGTCTAAATTTCAGCCTACCTCTACGCTCCTTTCGTGAGTATTAACTTTACTATAAGCTCATCTTGGTAACTCTACCAAGGAATCTCTCTACTAATTAAATCTAATGAGGAACAATGCTTAGATAACTCTACCTAAGCCACTCTCTCAAAAGAAAAACCCTACTCTTATAACATGAGTAGTTCTTTTACAAATCAACACTTAAGAACAGTTTTAATTTAAGCTCACATAATCAGTTACGAACTTGAGTAGTTTTGGAATTGGATTTTTGCTGTCTCACTTCACTCTTTTGAATTGCAAAAAAATAATTGTAGAATAGGTATCTCATTTAATTTATAGTTGGGTGATGATTAGGATTGAAATATCATTGTACCAATTATCCAAATCAGTACAAAATAACACCTACAAGTTTGTTACGTAAGAGGACAAATCTATCCAGATATCGTGTGCCAGCAGTACTAGACTTTGCATATCTAGAGACCTGGTCCCTTGCAGTTTAGCTGGTCATCATTATTACGATATATAGAAATTTCCCTCTTTTTTGATGATGAAAAACCAAACCCTATAATTTGAGTATCAGCGCACATTCATCATATTTAATCAGAGTGATTACCACCTAAAGATGAATGTTCCCTATATCATCATGGTTCCTCTTTCATAAAGCAATAAAAGGATCTGGTCCCTTAACTTCTCCCTGTCATTATGCACCTTTATTTTATTTAGTTTATTTATACTTTTTTCATATACATTTGCATGCATGCTTTCTCCTGCCACTATTCTACCATACTTCTACACCATATGAGCACACACACGTACCAGGTCCTTACACATGAAGTTAGTATTCCCTCTTTTGGTATCATTGAAAAGGATTAATAGTAAACGAAGAGTATATTTAGGTACAGAGTATTTAACCCATGGCTATTGAGCCATACTTACATGAAAAACATTTTTAGGTAGAACCAAATAAATGGCACAAAAGTAAGAACACATGTATGTTTAACAAATTATGTGTCACCTTGTAGTGCATGATTTTCACTTTAAGTTCCACAAAAAGTCCATAGAAGTTGGAGAAAAATGTAGACTTATGGGAGAAGGTTTGGTAATATGAGGTCATGTAACATCCCAAAACCTGGTCCCAGAATATCACATGGTGCTCAAGACTATGAGTAGCCTTAAGCTAACCCTGTTAGCCTACTACTGAATCTGAATCTCATAATAATAGAAATATAGACATAAATTCATGCTAAATTTGGAAAACTGCCTGAATATTATATCTAAAATAATGTCTGAAATCTCAATACTGAATAAACTAAATCAAAACTAGTAGTCTGACAAGCCTCTACTACTAACAACTAGAGAGTCATTGGGACAAACCCCTAGCTAACTCGAACTATCTAAAAAGAATACTAAATCATGTAAACTGATAAACTACAGAATCTAAATGAATAAGTCCCCAAACTATGCGGACTCACCAACTGTAGGATATAGATGGAGATGCTCGAACTACTCACGCTGTTGATACTGAGCAACTAAACCTACATTATAAGACAATGTAGCACATAAACATATATGTGAATTAGTACTTTGAAGATGTACTAAGTATATGGGGGGCATAAGTAAAACATCATCTCATCATCATAATTTATAAAACAATGCATGCTAAATGTAAATAACTCACATAAGCTGGAATCTGAAATGCTAAAATCGTGAATAATAAATCAATCATACTTTATAAATTTAGTTATCCATAATATTTATTCTAAAATCTGTATTAATGTTCTATTTGTAAATCATACTGTGTAAGTGTAAAAAAGGAGCTCACTTCTGAATATGAAATCTGTAGCTAATATCATTCTCTAAGCATAATCTGACTAAAGTTTGTGATCCTTCACACTTAGTTTTTCTAAAATCTTTTTTGTTAATCTTTTACTTTAACTACCAGGGAAAATACTTTAAAAAGCTTTCTATAAGGGAAATACTTTATCTTTTATTTGAAGGGAGATTATCTTAACCGACATAAACCATACAAGCTACATGGAGTCCAACGTCTCGTCCTCATAAGAAAGAAACCTCATGTTGGGAGAGGTGTCATACTCTTACCAGGGAGTACAACCTGAGCTAAGTGATCACATCTGAAACTGTCATCCATATAGAAGTGAGAATAATCTGATAATCTGTACCTATATTGGCTATGTAGTTCTATAGAAGTAGGATGTGGTAAACCCATACTTCTCACTCGATGCTAAATACTACTCTCTTTTTATTTGCTACACTTATTCTATTGGAAATCCACTTTAAAAACTAGCATAAGGGTTTTTCTAAAACCCATTATGCATTTATCTGATAAAATCTGTAAATAAAGCTGATCTGAATTCTATAATTTATAATAATCTGAAAAGTAGATTCCATAGCTAATCTGGTGATCAAAAGATCAAAGTTTTACTAAAAATCTAAAAATAATTTGATAGTAGGATGCCTAAAGCACCATCTTTCTTGAAATAATAATATTTAATCTTGGGTAATAACCTATGCATCAATATCATATAAAAACATCATAATAATCATGCACCCATTGCATCTTTTCCACAATGGTGTTGCACACACCGGTCATTTGTGTGTCGGTTAGCAAACACTTGATGTATGCAAACGAGTATGGCCCACACGTTGCACCGGTTGTATTTTTTGGGAGCTGGATATTCTTATTTCAACCTTCAAAAACCCATGATTCCTTCACCAAGACCAGCCAGCAAATGATCTATCAGCTTACTCTAAGTCAACAACTTAGGCAACAACTTCAAGAGTGGTTGCATGTGGGTTAAAAATGTCTTCTCGCTAAACACAGGTAAGATGCAGTCATAAACCTTAATCTTTCCCTCGTATAGTAGTATCTCAACAGTGAGAAAATGGGTGACATCCACGTTCATGACTACAAGGATTCTCTTTGCCTTGGTCCAGCTCTTGCCGTGTGGATATGGCCTCTTCCATCTAACATATTTAATTGCTTCTTCATTCTATTAGAACATAAAAACTAAATAATCAAATCCTGGGCCACCGGAATCAGCTATGTTACAGAGTTTAGCGTACCTATTCTTGAAATTATTGTAGAAGGTGAGGTCCATTATCCTATCAGCAACATCATAAGCATTCGGGTACGCTAATTGTCTGCCCCTTATGAGGCAGAGAATTTTATCAATATACTGTGGTATAAGAAGAAAATTTTTAAATAGGTTAGTAATTGTAAAGAATAAAAACACAGTGAAAGAATTTGATGCAGAGGGTTCTCTAAATCAGTTCATAGATTACCCAGCCAACAAAACTTATACAACAGATATGTATTATGTTGCAATAGAATACCAAGTTTTCGCAAGAGATTACACATCTGCTGTGTAGATTCTTCTTTATGGAGTAGATTAGAAGGGTAGATTAGCAAAAGTAAACTTACCTTGTCCTGGTACCACACACACATATTTGTCATATTCGAGAAGTCTTTGCCGAAAAATGAATGCATGGTGTATTCTTTTTGAACTTTCATCTTGATGAATTCTTTTAGTTCCTTCTTCTTATCCTTGCCAAGCGCCGCGAATATGTCCACCTTCTTCGGCGGCCCCTAAACTTCAACAACTATTAGAGCAGGGAAAGTTGCAATTTTTGCTGATTTTAGAACAGAGAGAATTTGTCTAATTTTTCTTCTCTTCCTCCTAACCTCCACTGTAGGAGTGCATGGCTCCCTTACCTCGTTGGATGGTATGACACCTCTCCTAGATTTCAACTCCTCGGCAGCTTCAACAATAGCCTCTATCTTGTCGAGGATTTTATCCTCTCTGTCCTTGTACACTTTGCAATTGCAATGAGAATATGAGGGTGGGGAGGGGTGAGAAGGACCACTATAAGGGTGGGAGAGATCGGTGTAGGGGTGAGAGAGAGGACCTGTGCAAGAGGTGTTTTTAAATATATTTATTTTTTGCTGAGCATCAACATGCTCATAATCACGAATGGTAGCAGAAGCAACAGCAGGATGGCTGCCACCATCACAAACAACTCCACCAGCAACACCCCCAGAAGAAGCACCCAGATCTGTTGCAGTTTGAGTTTGGTCGTGAAGAGCTTCAATATTAGACTGATCTTGCCTAACCGCTCTTGTTATGGATATTTTTCCATCCAATTCCTTCTTTATTAACTCTACCGTTGGGTCTTCTTTTGTATCAACAAGACTCAGAGTAAGAAAAAAAGTCATCCCCAGCTCATCAATGGTAGGCACGATCCAAGGATGCACAACCTATACAAAAATGACAGGAGGAATTTAAATCATATAATAATAATTTGTAGTCAGTTAGGTTACATGGGGATCGAGTTATGTTAACATAGCTAACTTATGTAACAGACGATCTAGCTAGCGCAATAGTTGATCTGTATGTTGAAACAGATTGATAATATGTTGCATCAGAATACCCATCATTTGCATAATTTATAATAGATGGGTAATCTGTTGAGTAGGGTTCAGAGAATAGAGCAACATATGGTTAATCTGTTGTGAAATATGGATCGTCTGTTGCAATATATTACCCATCTATTGTACTAGTTACAGTTGACAGGTAATTTGTTGCAACAGATGAAACATCTGTTTTAATATCTTTCTTTGAGGCAAATTATTTTAGTTGAAAGAAAATGTACTGCATCATCCGGAGGGTTAAAGAGGTTAGCCTCGTTAATATTTTTTTTGCTGCTCTCTACTGAAGCCAACCACCTAAGGATCCTCGAGTGAGAAACCTTATCCGGGTAATCCGTAAAATACTTTCGGAGGGGGGGAATGGCTTCACATGCCCAAGCCTAAAAATTATAAATAGGAAGCAAGCAAAAAAAAGTCACAAGTATATTCAATATAAATTAATGAATGAGTAAAAATAGTGATCAATTTTACCATGAAAACCCAAGGAAAGCTGTATAATGTGGTCGTCTTTGGCGTTAGCTCTTTCAGTAAATATTTGACAGTCAAGTAGTAGCTGTTGTAGCCCCAGGGATAATCATTGAATTTCCCAAAATCATCAACAAGAGCCAACAAATCACATTCTATGACTTTCTTGACGTCTCTTGCAATGGACAAACCAAACTAAGCACAATTTCTCCTTGTAGTGCTTTGGTATGTCTTTATTCTTGAGATCCTCTATCAAATCCTTCACTTTCTAGCTAGGTCCTACAATTCCCAACAACCCATCTTTTTTTACCTTGCATTGGTTGGACCCTTTTTAGGGTGTTTTCTTGATGGCAGGTTCTTCTGGACGATCACATCTCAAGCCTGTCACAATGGCAAACTCTTTCAATCCAAAACAAATCGGCATGCCACTGTAGTTGATCCAGACTTCATCCATCTTATTTCCGCCCTCCTTTGTACCTCCATCATTCCCCGCATACATGATCCTATGCTTGAGAAGTCTATATACCATGATCATTGGGAAACGGAGAGGGGGGGCCTAGACAGCTCAAAAAAGTATGCAAAGCAGCTCTTCTTAAAAAGTCCATCTATGTTTTCCTTCTTCATAATACTCCTAAGTTCGTCAAAAGGTTTCCCCAACTGACTTTTAAGTGCAATATCACCAAATACTGCATTAAGGTTATTCATCGGCATCGCAACTCGAAACTTGTCAATACTAATGGTTTTGATAAAATCATGCTGGAATTTCGATATTATTTCATACCCTATTGGTGAGGAGGAGTTATCACTTTCCTCGACTTTATTTTTTCCTAACTAAGATTGTTCTGGAAGTTTCTCCAAATCTTTCTGTACTCTAACCTTTTTTGTTTAGTGATCGAAAGTTGATCCACTTTCTCCAGTTTTAATTTTTTTCTTTTGTGAGACATCTTTTAACTACAAACAAAAGAAAAAACAAAAAATACATTGCATTTGATGTCTGCATAATTTTTTTAAAAAAGGTGAGACAAATTTCAATAAATTATTCTTACCACATAACCAAAAAAAATACTCCAACTAACAACCCATCAGTTGGAACAGATGGGAAACCCGAATCTATTTGAAGACTTATTTAATATCTCCCCACAGATATTTCACCTGTTGCAACAGGTGGAGAAATTTCAATAAATTATTCTATGCCACATTACAAGAAATACTCCAACGGATAACCCATCAGTTGGAACAGATGGGGAATCTGTTTGAAGACCTATTTAATATCTCCCAACAAATCTTTCACCCGTTGCAACAGATGGACCACCACCACCACAACCAATGCCATAACCAATGCCACCAAGTCCACCACCAATTCCATCAATACCAACACCAAGACCATCGACACCACCACTAAAAAACACAAATACAAACATCACCAACAACAGCCACCAACAACACCACAAACACCATCCAATAATACCACAACAGTCAATAAAATAATGAGAGAAAAACTAGGGTTTTCTCGGGTGCTTCCTACTTTTTTAGCATTAAAACTCAAAATTGCTAACCCATTCTCAAAGATAATACAACTAAAAGTCTTCTTTTTTATCATTAACTAAAAAGCCCTATTTTTTTAGAATAAAGAACAAATGTAGAACTCTTCTCGAACTCTATTATATGCGAAGATAGAGAAAACAATAGATACAAGAAGGAATGAAGTCAAAAAAATAACTATATGTAGTCGTAAATGAGAAAAAAATCGACCTATTTTGAAGGGTTGAGCAATATGTTGAGTAGTTATTGTTTGTATTATTGAGAGGGAGAGGACACCTCGAGAGAGAGAGAGAGAGAGAGAGAGAGAGAGA
>NC_061111.1:141013634-141021134 GCF_002878395.1 Capsicum annuum
GAGAGAGAGAGAGAGAGAGAGAGAAGAGCAAGAACTTAAGATTTGAAATAAAAAGTTTTTCGCGCAAATGGATGATTTGTAAGGGTTGATTTGTAATTTTGGAAAAGAATGATAAGTTTTGAAATTGCTAATTTGGTCCGAATTGATCTTAATTAATTTTAAAAATTTTAAAATATATAATTTTTAAAACATTGAGTCGATGAGAACTCATTTCAACTCAAAGTGATCGATCGACGACTCAGGTCAGGATGAACGCAATACCAATGCCATGCAATTGCAAAGACTTGATTGGTTTTGTAATTGACCCAGCAAGCTCATTCATTCATCCCTAGTTCCGCCTAAATTAACTTAGGTACTATCACTATCCTAACATTGAGTTGATGAGAACTCATTTTAACTCAGAGTGTTTGATTGACGACTCAGGTTGGGATGAACGCATTACCAGCGCCATGTAATTGCAAAGACTCGATTGGATTTGTAGTTGGCCTTGTGAGCTTATTCATTCATCCCTAGTTGCACCTAAATCAACCTAGTTACTATCACTATCCTAACATTGAGTTGATGAGAACTCATTTCAACTTAGAGTGATCGATCGATGACTCGAGTCAGGATGAACGTAATACCAATGCCATGCAATTGTAAAGACTCGATTGGATTTGTAGTTAAACCTGCAAGCTCATTCATTCATCCCTAGTTCCACCTAAATCAACCTAGGTACTATCACTATCCTAACATTAAGTTAATGAGAACTCATTTCAACTTAGAGAGATCGATCGATGACTCGGGTTGGTATGAACGCAATACCAATACCATGCAATTACAAAGACTCGATTGGATTTGTAATTGACCCTGCGAGCTCATTCATTCATCCCTAGTTCCACCTAAATCAACTTAGGTACTATCACTATCCTAACATTGAGTTGATGAGAACTCATTTCAACTTAGAGTGATCGATCGATGACTCGGGTCAGGATAAACGCAATACCAGCGCCATGCAATTGCAAAGACTTGATTGAATTTGTAGTTGACCCTGCGAGATCATTCATTCATCCCTAGTTCCACCTAAATCAATTGCAATTAAATCTATTGCAACAAATGACTAAGCTATTGAAAATTTTCAAACAGGTACATATATGTTGCAACAGATGACATATCTAATTTAATTGTCAAATAGATATTTGCATCTATTGTGACAGATGACTGAGCTATTGGAAATTTTTAATCAGATATTTATATCTGTTGTAACAGATGACATATCAGATTTTATTAATTATCAAATGAACATTTTCATCTATTGTCACAGATGACTGAGCTATTAGGATTTTTAAATAGATATTTATATCTATTGTAATAGATAACAGAGATGTTCGAATTTCTAAACAGATATTTATATATGTTGCAACAGATGACATATATATTTGAAAATCTTTTTTTCTCTTTTAATTTTAAAGAAAGAAGCTTCTGGTCCGAGTAGATAATATCAAGTAGTAGTACTTAATACTAAAGGCAGTAAAAAATATTTCTTCTATATCTCAAAAGAGAGTTCATTGAGCAGTCTTGTCTTGTCTTTTTAATGTCAGTAGTCTTAGTCTTCCTCGTGCCCCTCAAATTATTAATCAAATTAATGAATATTGAAAACCACCACGTCTATGCACACAATACATCTATAGAAATTATCTCATCTCTTTCTTTAGCAGTAGTTTATTTTATTCAACTCTCATTTTTTTCTCTCTCCTCTTTGGTGTCACAACCTTTTTTCTCTCTTTTTTCTTCTCTTCTCATAAAGATCTTTTTGGATCTAAACCCATCCATATCTTTCCTCAACTTAAATTTCTATTTTGATCCCCTTTTTGATATTAAGGTATGGTTCATTATTGCTCTTTCATTCTCGTCTTCTTCTTTGTAAGTTACTTACATCTGTTTTTTATTTAATTACTATTTACCCATATCATATTTATTAAAAAATTTTAAAGAACTTGTAAGTGTTGAATAAATAATCTAAGAATTTTTATTACAATATGAAAAAAAGTTATTTGTTGGGAGAAATTTAAAAGCCTTGTTGGTAGTATCATTTTTTTATATGTATTTTGTTTGTTTCATGATTGTTCATGCAGTTATTGATGTTGGTGGTGGGGTTTGGGTTGTTGGAACTTGTGGTGTGGTGTTGTTGATAGTTCTGGAACAAAGGATGTTGCTTCTTTATTGTTGATGATGTTGTTGGAACAAATGTTGTTGTTTCTTTTTAGTTGATGGTTATGTTGTTGTTGATGTTGCAACAGATGGAGAAACTGTTGGAACAAATAAAACCACCAGAAAGGCTGGTTTGATGTATTCCATCAGAAGCTACATCTGTTGCAACAGACTCCACATCTGTTGCACAGATGGATAATGTTCTTTTTATGACATCAATTTTTTTCCTCTTCTTTGTAGACATAAGAAACTTATAGTTGATCAACTTTTGACAGACTGTCGCAAGAAGTTACAGTAAAGATAGGATCGGAGGAATAAAGTGCTTGCAGATGGAACTACTTCATATGTGGGAGGTATGTATTACTGATAATGTTATCATGGAAACACACACAGAGTGTACTAATTTTGTGAATAATGTTTTTACTGATTAGTCATAGATCGTTCAAATAAGATGTCTATAATTTTACAGTTAAGTTTGGTAGGTCTGAACTGATAAGGCTGAGGGACCATGAATATGGTTCTGATAGCCTATTAAGATTTACTGTCGGTTGTTGCTCATGTTTATTTATCAAGCATTGTGAAGGGATCTACTTTTTGTGTCATTGTAAAGAGATTCAATAGCGATTAGACTAACTTTTAGGGTACATTGGACACTTAGAGGGCCTTCAAAGCTTAGCACTACATCTAACAAGAAAGGAAAATCAGTATAGTTATTGCCCTCGCCAAAATTTATATGGTTGGGTTGATCTCTTGGGGTGATGATTATATGCCAGAATGTGCGGTAGGAGAATGCTTTCGAAAGAAAATAGGTGGTTGATGGAACACTATATCATCCGAGAGCTAATTAAAGAAGAGACATAGGGTAGATACAACTTCTAATGAATCTGTTCGATGGAATTATCTTAACAAATGTGAGATCTGAATCAAGTGCAAATATAAAAGTGTATCCGGTAATGTAGTTTCATCTGTTGTGTCATTTAAAGAAAAATAATGCATCTAAACACTTTCCTAGAGAGCTACGTGGTCGGGATTATCACCTAGATAAAAAATAGAAGAAGACCAACAAAGAAGCTTTATGGGCATAGAGGGTTAAAATGATGTACAACAAGTCTAGGAAACTTATGCCAACAGCAACTGCAGTTAAAATAAGGAATCTAAGTGAAGGAGGAAAATTTCTGAATTTTAAATTTCATCCCATGCTTTTTTGTTTGTATTTCCGATTAGGTCCACTGTCGTTGACCTGATCGGAACTACAAACGAGATTGAAAGGTAAATAGAGTATCATTGCTTCCTTAGCAATATGGTTATAATTGATTGTGTTTTCTTGCCTTGACATGCTTTCAACATTCTTTGGAGAAGATCAAATGCTTGCTATAGTATGTGAATCCCTATAATTTTCAAGCTTGCCTCCAGCTAGTTAATTCTGTATTCAAGCTGGTCGTTGCCATCTTTGAAGTTGGTTAGGAGTTCCTCATCTCTTGTGAGATCGATCAGGAACACTACCTTCAAAGTTGTGGCATTCTAGAAGCCCTTCAGAATACTTTCTTCAGAAGCCTTAAAGGATACATGGAGGGTCTCTGTGTTTGTTTTAGGTCAAAATGTGTTGATACACGTTGAAAATGTGGTTCCAACAGTTGAACAACAAACATTTATTGAGCATTTCTCTATGCATCTTGCTTAACCAATTTGATAAATTAGTAAGCATGGAGTTACGTAGCATGTGATCTAAATCGGCTCTACCAAGCCTATCAAACGTTACGTAACTCTAAGATTACTCTATCAAAAAAATATGACCGATTTAGTGCACAAATCGAACGAGCTCAATCTCTCAGCCTTTCTGTTGATCACTCTTCTCCAACATAGATGACAAGATATCTTCTATGCAAAAGTCTACACCGTCACAGACATGTTTGCCTGGGAGCAATTCTTCTGAAGATATCTGTTGATGTCTTCTGAAGAATTGCTCCCAGGCAAGCATGTCTGTCGATGGTGTACACTTTTGCATAGCAGATATCTTGTCATCTATATTGGAGAAGAGTGATCAGTATAAAGGCTGACAGATTAGGCTTTTTTTATTTGTGCACTAACACAGACATATTATTTTGATAGGGTAATGAGCTCGGAGTTACGTAACGTTTGATAGGCTTGGTAGAGCCGATTTAAATCACATGCTACGTAAATCCATGCTTACTAATTTATCAAATTGGTTGAGTAAGATACATGGAGAAATGCTCAATAAAAGAGTGTTGTTCAACTATTGGGACCATATCTTCAACGTGCTTCAACACAGTTTAACCTAAAACAAACACAACGACCCTCCATGTATCCTTTAAGGCTTTTGAAGAAAGTATTCTGAAGGGCTTCTAGAATGCCACAACTTTGAAGGTAGTATTCCTAATCGAGCTCACAAGAGACGGGGAACTCCTTACCAACTTCAAAGACGGCGACGACCAGCTTGAATGCAGAATCAACAAGCTGGAGGCAAGCTTGAAAATTATCGGGATTCACATACTATAGCAAGCATCTGATCTTCTCCAAGAAATGTTGAAAGCATGCTAAGGCAAGAAAACACAATCAATTAATCCATATTGCTAAGGAAGTAATTATACTCTATTTGCCTTTCAATCTCATTTGTGGTTCTAATCAAGTCAACGTCAATGGAGCCGATCGGAAACACAAAAAAGAAGGCATGGGATGAAATTTAAAATTCAAAAATTACCGCCTTCGCTTAGTTTCCTTATTTTAACTGCAGTTAGTTTCTACCCTATGTCTCTTTTTCAATTAGCTCTCTGATGATATAGTTTTCCATCAACCACCCATTTTTCCTCAAAAGCATTCTCCTACCGCACCTTCTGGCATATAATCATCACCCCGAGTGAGCAACCCAACCATATAAATTTTGGCTAGGGCAATAACTATATTGGTTTTACATTCTTATTTGATGCAGTACGAGGCTTCGAGGGCCCTCTAAGGGTCCAATACACACTTAAAGTTAAGTCTAATCGCTACTGATTCTCTACAGTGACGACAAATATTGATCCCTTCTCAAAACTTTACACGCATAAACACTAGCACCAACTATCAGTAATTCATAACAGAATATCTGCACCATCTTCATGAGGTCCTCAACCTTATCAATTTCAAACTTATCAAACCTAACGGTACAATGCAGGATCTTGTTTGAATGATCAATACCTAATCGGTTAAAAACTGCATTCACAAAAACATTGTACTTTATGTGTGCTGTCCCAATAACCTTATCAGTAATACATACTTAACTCCCACATATATGATAGTAGATCCATCTGCATGCACCTTATTCTTCTTAGCCCATCTATGGCTTAATTGAATAAACAGATGACTAGCTTGTTGCAACAGATGATAATTCTATTTATATTGTCAAATACTTGGAGACATCTGTTACGACAATTGATCAACCTGTTGCAGAAATCAAACAGATACATACATCTATTGCAAAAGATTGTCAGTATATTGTAAGTTATCTAACAGAAAGAATATATTTTGCAACAGATTACCTATCTGTTAGATTTATTTTAAAGCAATTTTCTTTTCTTTTCTAGATACAATAATTTATAAATAGGTCCCTCCTTGCAAATATGGATGATCCAGATTCGTACAAGAATATTCATATCGAGTCCTTGCATGAACTTTAAAGGCAGTTTGATGAACTCCAGAGAGATTTGGCTGACTTTGGAGTAAGGCTGCCGAATGAAAAATGTCTGATTGACAATAATAATATTAGTAGTAATAATAATTAGGTAATGTTTTTTATTTTAGCGATTATTTTCCTCCTTTTATATATCAAATTTACCTAAGGGATTCAAAAATCTATGAACATTCATTTCATTTTGTTGTCGACTTTGAATTTTTAATTCTTATTTAGTATTTAAAAATAATCATTTTGTTTATTCCTTGTTCTCAATATGTCGACGATTGGTGGTAGGGATTAAGTAGCAATTTGTGTCAACCGTTAGAGGTTAATCTGCTATGACAGATCGATCATATGTTGCACCTGACGGTTATTAATAAAAAAGGATTATTGTTATTGAGAGGGTGAAAAGAAAAAGACATGACTTTTCGTTCCAATTATTCAATATGAAAAATGTTTCATAAATAAATAATAAGGAAATAAATGATAAACATAATTTATAACCACAATTTTAATAACTGATCGTGACTTTTCACCATTTTTGTTTTTAAATTTATTTTTAAATTATTTATTATATAATAAAATGGTTATTATTTTATTAAGGAATTTGAAAAAGTATTTTTTTATTTATAAAATAAAAAAGTAAGCAAATTTGGATTAATGATATGATGATAGTTATTTTTTAAAAAAAGTAGATTATATGTTGCAATAATTAAATTATCTGATGCAACAAGTTCACTATGGTTGCAACAGATGATATATCTGTTGTCACAGATGATTTATCTGATGCAACCTATATCGAGTCACAACTCAATAAAAATGGTTCTTAGCAATAACTAATTAATAATAATAATCTGAAAAGTCATGACTTATCACAATATTTATTAATTTAATTAATTCATTACTTTTCACATTAATAAAAAATGTAATTAATAAATGAAGGTGAACAGTTAGATTATATGTTGCAACAGATATGTTATCTGATGCAACATATTTTATATTTGTTACAACTAATAATATATCTATTGTCACAGATATATTATCTGATGCAACAGATATAGAATTTATTGTCACAACTCAATAAAAATGGTTCTTCAAAAAAACTAATTAATAATAATAATCTGAAAAGTCATGACTTATATCACAATATTTATTTTCTTAAGTTAATCAGAAATGTAATTAATGTATGGAGGTGAATAGTCGCGCCTTTTTGCCTCTCATTCAAATTCAATCCTCTATAAATAGATCCCTCCTTACTCAATCGTTCATTCAAATACACTCTATTTATTTATTGCATCTAGTCTTTTATATTACACTCTAGAAGATAAAATTATGGCTGACCCAGTGTGGGACGTTGCTTTTCTGCAAGACGCCGTGAATGAACTTCGGAATAAAGTTCGTGATCTGCAATGGAAACTGGGAGGAGTTAGATCAAGAATGCTCCGCAAGATACGTTGAAGATTGACCGGTTGGCAACGATGATACTGATAATAATAATAATAATAATAATAATAATAATAATAATAATAATAATAATTAGACTATTATTTTTCTTTTAGTCTATTATATGTATTTTTATTTATTTTTATTTAATAAATAAATTATATTTGATCTTTGACATTTTAATCCATATTTAATTT
>NC_061111.1:141026134-141033389 GCF_002878395.1 Capsicum annuum
CAATTCAGTGTTATGATTCTTAGAGTTATATAAATTGAAACAATATATTTTAATTGAAGTCAAATATATATATATATGTATGTTGGCTATTTTTACATCCACAAATTGAGTGTCAATTCAATCTACAATACTCAAAGTTACATGGATTGAAATAATTTAATTTTTTAATTAAAGTGACACATGAAAATTGACTAATTATTACATGCATAAAATTGAGACACGATTTAATATAATAATTCTTAAATTTCTATAAACTGAAGCAATCTAATTTTTCAATTAAAGTCAAATATTTATATTGACTAATTGTTTAATGTACAAAATGAGTATCAATTCAATCTTAAAATATTAGTATTACATAAATTAAAATATTATAATTTTCAACTAAAGTCAAACATTAGAATTGTGTAATTGTTACATCCTCGGATCGAGTTTCAATGCAATTTTATAATACATAGAGTTACATAAATTGATTTGGTTTAATTTTCTAATCAAAGTCAAATTTTATAATTTGACTAATTGTTACATGCACAAATTGAGTCCTAGTTCAGTCTTATAATACTTAGAATTACATAAATTAAAATAATTTAATTTTTTAATTAAAGTTCAATATTAGAATTGACAAATTATTACATCCACAAATCAAGACACAATTCAATTTTATAATGCTTAGAGTTATATATAAATCAAAATAATTTAATTTTTAATTAAAGTTAAAATTAAAATTGGCTAATTGTTGCATCCACAAATCATGTCACAATTTAATCTTATAATACATAGAATTATATAATTTGAGACAATTTAAATTTTTAATTATTGTCAACACATTTGTATTGACTAATCATTACTTGCACAATTTGAGATTCAATTCAACGTTTTTTTGGTGAAGTAGAATGCATTAAAAGTAAATTAGAGTTTGTACAAAGACAAGGCCTAATCAGGCACAAAAACATGCATGTCAGGATTGATATTCTCATTGTTAGTCACTGATCTGCTTAAGGATTTCCCAATAAAATCATCCCAAAAAACTACTCCTACACTTGCTGGTAGAGTTACAAAAACATGGAGTTTGTCAAAAAGATCCAGCTTTGATCCTTGCTTTACCATCAAATCAGCCATTCTATTTTGTTCTCTGTAGGTGTGTTGGACTGGTGGTCCTCCCAAAATCCTCAGTAATGGCCTACATTCAAAAATCATTGGATCATATAGTAAGTTACCATGTTGTAGCATGTTAATGATTTCCTGTGAATCAATGAAAATTTCCAGGGGATTGAGATTCTGCTCTAAGGCCAATTTCAGGCCTTCTCTCAAGGCCAGGAGCTCCATGAGATTGTTTGTAGCCTGGGTGAAGCTTTTGCTAAAATTGATAGCCCAATTGCCACTACTATTCCTAATGACGCTCTCAATACCACATCTACCCGGGTTGCCAAGGCATGACTCATCAGTATTTAGCTTAAAGTGATTGGTATTCGGGGGGAGCCATTTAACAGTGATAGTGGATTTGGGAGAAGCAGGTATGCTACTACAAAGGTGGTGGTATTCTACAACTTCATCATGAGGAATGCTAAAATATGACTGAGTCTGAGTATTATGGAAGTTGTTAGCATTTCTAGTCTTCCAGGTGTGCTAAATACAGTAAGGAAGAAGGGTTCCCCAAGGAGTATTCCTATCGAACCAATCACTTTTAAGGGTTCCCCGGGTATTAGACCAGTTGTTGGTGTCAAACATGGTTATCTGAAGGTGGGTTCTCCCTTCATACTTCTGGATGAGCTTCTGCCAAAGAAGCTTGGCAAAGCTACTGCAAAAAAAGATGTCTTGTTGATCCTCAAGGCTGAATTTACAACTGTGGTAGAGGATAGGGATATTTAAGCCCCTTTTAGAGAGTGACCCTAGTAGAAAGACTATTATGGTGTATCAGCCACAAGAAAGTCTTGATTTTATTAGGAACTCTAAGTTGCCAGATCCAACTTGAAGTGGTGG
The DNA here is from genome assembly GCF_002878395.1 of Capsicum annuum. Lineage (NCBI taxonomy): Eukaryota > Viridiplantae > Streptophyta > Magnoliopsida > Solanales > Solanaceae > Capsicum > Capsicum annuum. Next base: position 141,028,112 of record NC_061111.1, read on the forward strand.
TGTTATTATGAGTATTGTGCTTGAGATTCTTCAGATGGTAATAGGCACTTTTGCAAGAGAAGGTGCCATCTCCCTTCAGTCTCCAGAGAGGGGTGTCCTGACTAAGGTAGTCATTGGGTAAGAAAGAGTTTTAGATATTGAGGGAGATATTGGGGGGATCACATAAGGGAGAGAATCAAAGTTCCATATCTTATCTTTCTAAATGTTCTTAACCATGATGGGAGTAGGGGTTAGGTGATTTGGACCATAGAGGATAGTGGATAGAGGGGGCATCCTGTGGATCCATCTGTCCTCTCATGCCTTTACCTTATCTCTATCCTTGATGGCCCAGAAGAGTGCATCCTTGCAGAGATTGCAATATCTTTGGATGTTATTTCAGATCCTGGAACCCTTGCTAGTAGACCTTCCCTCTTTCCCATATTTAAAAGTGAGGGTGGTGTCCTACAAGGATGTGGGGTTGGTATACATTCTCCAGGATAGGTTTTATATTAGGGAGTCATTTTTAATGGCTACTAGCTTCATCCCCAACCCCCATCCCTTTTAGTTTAGTGATGATATCCCACTTAACCATGTGCATCTTCCTTTTGACATCAGTGGTACCCCAAATGAAGTTTCTCTAGGTTTTGTCAATATGATGGTGGATTTTTCTAGGGAGCTGGATATATTGTAGGACATGATTTGGCATGCTAGCAATGGAAGACTTGACAAGAGTGATCCAACCAACCATATTGAGGAATGTTGTTTTCCACCCAGCCAGCTTACTGTTAAGGTTATTAATGATGAATCAGAAGTTTCCTTTCTTAGGTTTTTTATGGAAGATGGGAACCCAAGGTATTTTCTAAAGGACTTGGAGGGGTGAATACCTAGCATAGATAAGAGGTTACTTCGGTCCTATCTGATGCAGTTCTTGAAAAATAGAACCTTGGATTTAGCAAGGTTAATTTTTAGGCCAGAATGAGAGCTAAAACTCTGGAGGATTCTTTTGATGGTTTGATAGTTTATAGCATCATATTTTGCAAAAAGGGTGAGGTCATCTGCAAAGAAGAGGTGAGAGATAGAAGGACCATCTTTGGAGATTAAGATAGGGGTCTATTGAAGGGTGTCAACCTTAAAGTTGATTCTCCTGGAAAGGAGTTCTATGCACAAAATAAAGAAGTAGAATGACATGGGGTTTCCTTGCCTAATTCCCCTATTAGGTTTGAGGGAAGGGTTTTTCCTCCATTGACAAGAATGGAGATGAAAGAGGTAGAGCTACAAGAGAAGATTAGATTGATGAGATGATGAGGAGAATTAAAAAAAGAGAGGGTCTGCCTAATAAAGGACCATTCAACCCTATCAAAGGCTTTCTCTAGGTTAATTTTGAGAATTATATTAGCTTTTTTCCCTTCATTTTTGAGAAGTGGATAATATATTTTTGAACAATAATGGCATTATCTGAGGCTATACTCCTAGCCATGAAGCTACCTTGAGCAGCTTCAATAGTGTCAGCAAGGAGGGACTTTAGTCTGGTAGTTATGATTTTGGTGATTACTTTGTACCGGGTGTTGCAGAGGTTAATGGGCCTAAAGTTTTTAAGTGATATGACATTTCTACACTTGGGATGAGGTAGAGTTAGGTGGAGTTGACCTTTGGGTCCATAGAGTAGGAGGTAAAGGATTCTTGACAAACTTTGACAAAGGGGGTCCCAGGATGTCCCAGTACTTTTGATACATAAAGGGATGCATTCCATCAGGCCCCGGGGCTTTATTGGGTTTAAAGGAGAACACAACTCCTTTAACCTCCTCAGAAGATGAAATAGATTCCAGAAAAGCATGATTGGAGGAGTTGATGGAACCCAACGAGGACGGGTTGTTTTAAGTTCTAAAGTGGCCTAGGGTATGTTTAGCGGAGTAAAGATTTATGTAGAAGTTGGAAATGGTATTGGCAATATCCCTTTAATGGTTATGCCAGTTGCCATTCCCATTAGTGAGGGAGTTAATTTTGTTCCTTCTCATCCTGTTTAGAGTAGAGGTGTGAAAGAACTTGGTGTTGGAGTGTCCTTACAAGAGACAAGTGATTCTGGACTTAAGCTTCCAAAACTCATTCTTCATAGTCAGGATGTGATTGAACTCCTTGAGAAGAGTTTGCTCTAGACTATGGAGAAAGGAACTGGTAGGGTAGTTCTGGGAGGTATGGATGCCAGCTAACCTTGCAAGAAAGTAATTCTTTTTGTGGAAAATATTCCCAAAGATGTTCCCATTCTAGTCTTTTGCCTTACCCATAAAATCAGAAGTAGCAATAGTGATACTAGGGCGATTATGGAAGGAGTCCTTAATAAGATTGGGGAAGTTGTTATTGCTAAGCCTCATGGACTCAACCCTAAAGGGTTGATTTTGGTTATGATAGGGGAGCCTAGATTAAGAGCAAGGGGGAAAGGTCAAAGTGGGTTCTAGGTAAGTGGGTAACAGATGTCTCGGGGTACAGATGGATCTAGTGATCATTAGCAACGCATCTATCAAGTCTTTCAAGAATACAACTCTGTCTATTCCTATACATCATGTTGGACCAGGTATACTTACTGCCCTTGAACCCAGGATAATATGCTTACAGTGGTTAATGAAGTTCCAATAAAGATTGGATCTGTTAAGGTTAATCCTAGAGCCACCAAATTTCTCAGCAGCTCTAAAGATCTCATTGAAGTCCCCTCCTACCAGCCAACTTTTACCCTCAGGGGATATGATATCATCAGAGAAGGAATAAAGTTGGTCCCAAATCTCTAATCTAGAGTAAAAATCCGTGCTAGTATAAATTATACTAATAAATCAGGATGAAGGGGGGAACTAACCTTAACCGTGGCATGAATGGCCTAGGGAGAGATAGACACTATGGTCATAGAGATATAATCATTCTTCCACATTATGACAAGACCCCAGAGTTCCCAATAGCAGCAGATTGAATCTGGTAATGGAAGCCCAATTCATCACACAGATCCTGATAGTCGTCATCTTGGTATCTAACAGGGCTAGGATGGTGGGTTGATGAATGTTGACCATGGATTTATAGTGCTTCTAAAACTCAATTATTTTTTGCCCTCCCCCCTCCCAGAATTCCAAATAATGCAATTCTTCATCATGGATTGAGGGGGGTAATGGGGTTCTGATGCATTCTCCTTGCCTTTCTCCATGAGGTTGGAAGTGGCTTTTAGTGGAGAGGATTTCCTTTTCTTGTTGATGAAGGATTATCTGATAATGAGCTTTTCTTCTTTCATAGGGTTTGGAGTACTTACCTTTAGACCTAGGTCTACTAGCCCTATGGGTATCAGGATGATCACTATTTCTTGAAAAAGTTGTGTGAATTCTAGACTTAAAGGTTCTTCCAGCGTAAGAACTTGTGTTCTTGGGACCCTTAGTTGGGAAAGAAACTCCTCCATGTCCCTGTTGCTTGCTCTCAAAGTTTCTAGGGTATTCAACCTTTCTATTCCCTCCAAAGTCAGGTGTGGAGAGAAAATGGTCAGGGTTAGTACTTGTGAATGACTGGGAGAGGTTTGGTTTCCTTAGTGGGCTTCATAAAAACTAGTCTCTAGAGCATTAATGCTGGGTTTGGGGGTGAAAAGAAGGGTAGGCTGAGACTGAGTTGATTCATGATGTTTGATAATAATGTTAGTGCCAGTTCCTCCTGGTAAGAGGAGTTGATCACTTGAAAAAAAGTGGTTATCTATAAGTTGGACCCGTATGTCAGAAGCCCATGGTTCAAGATCTCTATGGCTAACTGAGCTAGATATCTTGGGTCTTAGATTAGAATAGTTATTTATCTCCCTTTCTTTTCCAGGTGGAGGGGGACTGATAGGTTGGACAGGTAAATCTCTAACTAGGACGCTGGTTGATGGGTTGGAGACAGTGGAGTTGTTATGACTGTTATTGGAGTGGAGTTTATTGAGGGGCTCATGGTTGATTACTTGGGTAGTCTCGACCATAACTTTCTCTGGGTATATAGTCTTGGAGGTTGTAGTGATGGAAAGCTGAGGAGTTGCACCATCGAGAACTCCAATTGCATTTAATGCAATTTCCACGCTTAAGATAGTTTCCATCACATCTCTGTAAGGAGTGAGAAGGTTTCCCATCGTCAGGACTTTAGGCTCATCATTACCCAAGTCTAGGTGGCTAGAATAGGCCCCATATGGGGAAGGCTCTTTCCTTTTCAATTCTAAAGACTTAAGATAAATAAAGTTGTTAGAGTCTTTTTAGTGTTACATTGGGCTTTCAAATTAGGTAGGCCTTTCAGCTGAGAGTTGGGATTTTTCGAGTCCATGGCCTCTATTATTTCTCGGTCCACATTGTGAGCCTCCAGAGTCTGCTAGGGTGAGGGTCTACTAGCAGCCTTGCCTTGGGCTATTACACCAGAAGGTTTGGAAATCCTATTATGGGTTGGCCTACTAGTCTTAGGCCCAAAGAGGGTGGGCAGAGGGGATCTCACTTACGAGGAGTCCAGCGAGTTAGGGTTGACAAACTTACCTGCCACCGCATTGAAGGTTTTGACCTTGACGATGGGTGCACCAGTGGTGGCACCCTTAGGGGTTTTTTCGGTCGCCGTCTTTCTTTTAGCAAACGAAATATTTTGCCAGTCCTGGGCTTGGTTCTTTATCTCCTCGGGTTTTGCCGATGTACTTGCCTTGTTCTACGGGTTAGCCTAACTTAATTTTTGAGTGTAGGGACAATTCATAACTATATGTCCCAAATGCCCACAATTTTTGCAAAAGAGGCCTTCTCCTTCATAGAGAAGTAGTTGTGAGTGGTTGTCGGCAGAGATTGAACCAGTCACATAGGTTTCCAATGGGATTTGGACATAGATCCTTACGTACCTGCCTCTCAGCGTGGCTGAGGTGTATGTATCCGCTTTCAACAAATTCCCAATTTTCCTGCCTATTCGATGGAGAAATTGTGGCGTCATAGAACTCTGTTGGCAGGTGTAGTAGCCTGACCCAGATTGCAGTTAAGTCTACCTTAGACTCACTTGGCATGAAATTAGGTTCCCATTTCCTCATGGAGATGAAGCTACCCGCAACGAACCAGGGTCCCCCGTGTAGAGTAGTTGATTGGTTTTCCGTCTTCGAGAATTTAATGTTGAAGAATCCCATCCCAAGATCTATGAGGCATAGTAACTCGATGGCTTCCAAAGGTCCTCCAATTCTATTAGCCGAGTCTCAATTCAATCTTATAATACTTAAAAAAGTTATATAAAATGAAGTAATTTAATTTTTCAATTAATGTCAAACACTAGAATTGATTAATTGTTACAACTA
>NC_061111.1:141033489-141035331 GCF_002878395.1 Capsicum annuum
ATATATATATATATATATATATTAAAATAATTTATTTTTCTATTAAAGTCAAACAATATGATTGACTAATTGTTAAATCCACTAATTGAGCCTCAATTCAATCTCATGGTTCTTAGAGTTATATAAGTTGAGGCAATTCAAATTTTCAATTACAATCAAGCATTTGAATCGACTAATTGTTACATCCACCAATTGAATCTCAATTCAAATTTTTAACTGAAGATAGATTTGTATCGACTAGTTGTTATATCAACAAATTGAGTCTCGATTCAATAAAAAATTGATGAAATTTAATTTTTCAATTTACGCCAAATGTATACATCCAAATAAACACTTGGTTAGTAATTGTAAGATTATTTCATATATTGTAATTTTTTAATTCAAAAATTATCTTCAGTTATATATATATATATATATATATATAAAGAGAGGGAGAGCGAGAGAGAGCACTGGATAAACATAAGTCCATGGATCTACGGGGTGAATATCTCATATTTTTAGTTTTATAATTTATTAATAAGAAAATAAGTTAAGATAAGATTTTCAATAATTCTGCTAATAAATTTAAAAGAAAATCATAAATACATAGATAAAATATTATAATTACTTTCTACCAAAGTTGCTTTCAGGAAAAATGATAGCATAAAGTATAAATAGCATTACATCAATAATATAAAATATAATTTATATAAAATATATTATACAAATAAGTACTCAATTATTTATTTTAAGGTTATTTCATATAGTGTAAATTTTTTCTAATATTTTTATCTTCATTGAAAAAAATATTCTTCAATTTATGTAGTATTTTTTTTATATTTAATTTTTTTGTTACATTATATATATATATATATATATATATATATATATAAATTAATTCAATTATTTTATTTTTAAAATATTACACATAGTTAAAGGTAATAAAAGAATTATCTTGAACAAGATATCTCTACTTTAATATTTTGTTCAAGATAATTATTTTATTACCTTTAACTATTTGTAATATTTTGAAATTAAAATAATTAAGTTAATCCTCCTTTTTATTAATACAAAAATGATAATTCTTTAATTAGTTTAATCACTTATGATTTGGATAAAATAAAAATAATAAATATTAAATTAATTTTTATATATAATAACAAATAAAAATAATTAAAATTATTATAGAAGAAGGAAATGCAAAAGAGATAATAAAATTGACGGACTAGCAACAATTTTACGGAGGATTCAGATTAAGAACTTATTAAAAAATAAATGATTTATTGAGTAGAATGTGTGTTAATAGTAAAAGAAGTAATTATTATCTGAAGAAAGGGGGATTTAGGGATACGTAGAATGGGGTCGAGGTTTGGAGCGGGGAGAGGGGGGGGGTGGGGGGGGGGGGGGGCGGATTGCAGTCAAAACTTACTTGGTAATTTATGAAAATAGTTACTTGATAAATAATTTATGTGAACAAATAAAAATCTTTCACATTTAGGCAATTCTTTCTTGGAAGAAAATATTTAAAAAATTTTATAATTATGAACTTTTATAATTAGACAATTCTTTCATCAAACAAATATGATAATAGATAGAGGTAAAGATTAATTGATGTTCTTGATGTTTAGTGAAGAATAAAAATTGAGGAACAAAAATGGATTTCAAATGCAAGTTAACTTGTACATTAGTTAAAAAAATAAATTATTAAAATATTGAATATATTAATTATTGACAAGTATGCTCACGAATACCTAAAAATTATCCTTATAATGAATGATTAAATTAGTAATTGTTGACAAGTATGCTCATGATTACAATTTACATACATCATGCATATTATTATCTTTCAACTTTTATTTTTTT
>NC_061111.1:141035431-141040763 GCF_002878395.1 Capsicum annuum
ATATATATATATATATATATATATATATATATATTCTTTGATTTTTTATTTTTTATTTTAAAATTTTTCTTGGCCTTTATTTTTGTTTTTTCTTTTTTTTATCAACCTTTATATTTTTTCGTTCTCTCTCAATTTCTACATTTTCTTTGATTTTTATTTTTTAATATTTTTTTATTTTCTTTTTTTTTTAAATCATTTTTGTCCTTTTCTTCGATTTCTTCCAATCAAGTTGCATCTCATGAGTAAGAAATGACACTATCACACTGGAGAGGCAAGACTTATGACTTTCAAATAACAAGCTACGTTTCATGAGCAAGAGTTGACACTACCACACTGGAGAGGCAAGACTTATGACTTTCAAATAAAAAGTTATGTTTCATGAGCAAGAGTTGACACTACCACATTTGTGTTTTGATTTATGAGATGCTCTATAACTCTTACCTTAAAGACAAAACTTAATTCAAGGACTTTCAAACAACAAATTATGCTGCACGGGCAAGAGTTGACTCTATCACGTTATATTTTCATTATGAAATGTTCTATAACTATTGTCTTAGAGACAAAACTTAACTGAAGGACTTTCAAACTACAAAATATGCCCCACGGGAAAGAGTTGACATTACAATGTTATGTCTTCATTTATGAAATGTTCTACAACTCTTGCCTTAGAGACAAGATTTAGCTTAAAATATTTCAAGCTACAAATTATGTCTCATGGGAAAGAGTTGATACTATCACATTATGTCTTCATTTATGATATGTTCTACAACTCTTGCCTTAGAAGCAAGACTTAGCAAAGGACTTTCAAATAATAAATTATGCCCCACGGACAAGAATTGACACTACCACATCATGTCTTTATTCATGAGTTATTCTACAACTCTCTCCTTAGAGACATGACTTATTCCAATGAATTTTCAAACAAATTACATATATTGGGCAAAAGTCAACACTAACACATTGTGTTTTTTACTTATGAAATGCTCTACAACTCTTGTCTTTAGAGGTAAGACACAGTCTAAGGACCATCAAACAATAAGTTATACCCCATGGAAAAGAGTTGACACCACTACATTGTGTATTGATTTATGACATATTCTATAACTCTTCCCTTAGAAGCAATACTTAGACCAAGGACTTTCAAGTAACAAGTTGTGCCCCATGGACAAGAGTTGACACTACCACATTGTGTTTTGATTTATGAGAAATTCTATAACTCTTGCCTTAGAGGCAAGACTTAACCCAAGGACTTTCAAATAACAAGTTACGCTTCATAGGTACGAGTTGACAGTATCACATTATATTTTGATTTATGAGATAGATGTTCTATAACTCTTGCTTTAGAGGTAATGCTTAGCCCAAGGACTTTTAAAGAACAAGTTACGCTTCACGAACAAGATTTAACACTACCACATTGTGTCTTGATTTATGAGATATTCTATAAATCAAGGACTTTTAAACAAGAAGTTATGCCCTATGCATGAGTAAGAGTTGACACTACGACATTATGTCTTGATTTGCTAGATGTTCTATAACTCTTGCCTTAGAGGCTCGAATTAGTCCAAAGACTTTCAAACAACAAGTTATGCCCCTTAAGCAAGAGTTGACACTATCACATTGTATCTTGATTTATGAGATATTCTATAACCCTTGCCTTAGAGGCAAGATTTAGCTGACAAGTTACGCCCCATGGACAAGAGTTGACGCTATCATATTATGTCTTGATTTATATGATGCTCTATTAGTCTTGCCTCTAAGACAAAACTTAGCCCAAGAACCTTCTAAAAGAACAAGATACGCTCAGTTAACACTGCCACATTGTTTTTTAATTTATGAGATGTTTTATAACTCTTGTCTTAGAAGCAAGACTTAACTCAAGAATTTTTTAAACAATTTATGCTCCACAAGCAAGACTTGACACTACCACATTGTGCCTTGATTTACGAGTTGTTCTATAATTTTTCCTTAGAGGCAAAACTTATCCCAAAGAACTTCCTAACAACAATTCATGCTCTTAAATTTGCTTTGATGTCAAAAAAAGAAGATCTTTTTGCGGATTATTCAAATTTTTTTTTATTTATTAGCAAAATATAATAGAAGTTAAGAAAAAAAAAAAGAGATCAAACAAAATAGAAAAATAAAAAAAAAAGATAAGAAAAAAATAAAGATTAAGAAAAAAGCAAAGAATTAAAAAAATTGAGAAAAAATAAAAATGAGAGGAAAAAAATAAAAATAAAGTTTGAGAAAAATGAGAAAAAAATAAATGATAAAAAACAAAAATAAAAGAAAAACAAAGATTGAAACAAATGAATTAAAAAAAATGAAGAAATAGATAATGTTTGAGAAAAAAATAAAGATTGAGACAAATGAATTAAATCATGAAAAGAAAACTAAAGGAAAAATTAAAAAGTGAAAATGATAAAAATAAAAATAGAATTTGAGAGACAAGTGAGCATGAAAAATTTAAAAATATTTGAGGTATAGAGAGGCACAATTATACTTGTACTATACTTAAAAACAAAGGAAGGCTAGCTTTAAAGATTTTACTTATTAGGGTCAAAAATTTAAAGCCACCCATTATTGGGGTTATACCATGTAATTTTCTGATGCGAATCTAAATTAATTAGATCAAACAAGAGATCGTTATATCAAAACATTTCATTCAATTAATTAACAATACTTCGACCAAGAATTTGTTGGAATCAACTATATGAATTATCTGTATTTGTTCCATTTAGGGTGTGTTTGGTATGATGGATAATATTTTTCATGGAAAATGTTTTCCTGGAAAAAGTTTTCCTGAGAAATAAGTTGGTTTTCTACTTATTTTCTCATGTTTGGTTGGTGAGTGGAAAATATTTTTTGAAAAATATTTTATGGTGTTTGATTGGTGAGTAGAAAATATTTTTCAGAAATATATTTTCTAGTATTTGGTTGGTGAGTAAAAAAATATTTTTTAGAAAATACTACTAACTATTAACTAGTATATCACTGGCTGAACAAATTTAAGCATAGCAAATAATATCAATATAAGATATTACAAGTCACTAAATTTTAAGCAATTACTAATTAGCAAACATAGGAGACACTTTTCAACATTTTATCTGGACAATCTCAAGATACCAAAATTAATAGAAATACAATTGAACGACAAACTTATTCAACCTTGTGAAACAAGCTACAGCGATGACAAAATAGAATATGCAATTAGCAAAAGTAACATAGGTAAGACTTCCTCTGTGCACATGAAAATAACAATACATTCAACGAACATTGAAAACAAGGAAAAATTCGGACTTCAATATTTTTTATTTCAATCAGTGAAAAATTAGAGCAAAGCACAGTAAAAAATATTTTTGAGTGATGTGTATTTTTTTAGTAATGTGAATTTGAATGTTGTTGGGGTGGGGGGAGAGGGGTGCGGGTGAGGGTGGGGGCATAAAAGTCATATCTATCATTTTTTGAAAAATAACTTCCTTTGGCCCATGAGGGAAGTCATTTTCCCTCAAATGGAGGAAAATAAGTCATTTTGAAAAACATTTTCCCAATATTTTAGTACAACCAAATAAGGAAAAATAAGAAAACTTTTATCATCATACCAAACACACCCTTAATTCATGTACATTTCATTGTTGCTACAGCTCGCACTTCCCCTTAATTACCTTGCTATACAAGTCTATAACTATGGTAAAAAAAAAAAATATAAGTCTCTAACTAAGCTAAAAGGCCTCTTGGCACGTAATAATGGACATTAAAAATAAGGATATCAAATAGTAGAAAAGTTACCTTGTTCATTATTAGTCAGTAAAGGCAGTAACAACATCAGACATCTGTCCTTTATTTCAGTAAAACTTTCCCTCCATTAATGGGGCAAACGGCCATATCTTTGTCAAACGGCCATATCTTTGTCTGTAGCATATCTTTTCAGAAGAAAAAGACGGCCCCCTGAAGACAGAAGTTGGCAACAATCACGAGCAAAGAATACAGAAAAAGCCACTCTACTACTTATCTGTAAACGGTATATTGCTCCTTTGTTCTTGTTCTTATTCTTCTTCTTGAGGCCAAAATGTCACATAATTCAATGGCTTCTGTATCTTCTTCTTCTGCTACTACCCTTCCTCCCGTATTTTCATATGAGGATGATAAACTAAACCTTGAGTCAGTACGTGCGGTCGTCGCTACTATAAATCAGCACATAACTGCATTACTTGTAGATACAAAATTTGGGAAACGCTTAAAACTAAAATACAGTTCCAAGCTTGATGTTTGTAATGGAGGGTATTTGGAGTTCCCGGAGCAGTCGATGTTGTCTAATCTTTATTCGAGGATAGAGAGTATAGAATTAACACTTCAAGAAAAATGGAGCCAAGAGAGAACCTCAAGGCTGCAGAATTTAGAGAACATGCTTCAAGTGCCAGCCTGGAGAAACAACAGGAATTCCAAACAGTTATTTGACAGGCTACTCTTACTTTTACCTCTCCATTTGTAGAAATCTCCAAAAGGATGAGTGGCAGGTTGCGACGTATTTTCTTCAAGCTCTTGTGGTTTCTCCTAGTCTTCTCACACTGAAATTGCGACGGAGCTCTGCAGATGGTTATCTGTCTTATGCTTTGAGCAGGAACCACATTCGAAAGAACTGCATCAAATTGTGAGAATGAGAATGAGGTTTATGCTATATATGATGGTAAAGATGGAGAGGAGATAAAAAGCTTGGCCTATGTATTATCAAATTAAGTCTTCTGGAGAGGGCTCTCTGAGCAATGGCAAGGCCAAGCATCACTTCCACTCACCATGAATTACAACATATAATGTAAGTTTCTTAGTAGGCGTTTGGACATTCGATTCATCTCATGATTTGGGAGTTTCATATCATGATTATGGATTTTTAAATACAAAAATTGATTCACAATTTTATATTTTGTAAAGAAAAATACCATTTATTTCATATGTAAATAAAATATATAGTTCATATTATTACTCTTGAAAGTTTAAACCATTTATATCTCATATAATCATTACTACATAGGTCGGGTTGGTTCGATTTTTATTAAAAAAAAACAAACCAATCATGTCGGTTTTTTAAAATTATAAACCAAATTAAACCAATATAAAATTGATTTTATCGGTTTAAGTTTTAGTCGGTTTTTTCGGGTGTTTTGGTTTTTTCGGTTTTTTTTTTTTATAATCTTTAGTTTTTACAATTATATTGTGATCGAAGACTATATCAAATAAGTTTTCACTCATGTGCTAATGAAAATCATAATTATGAAAAAATGAGGAGCGAAAAACTCTCTTGAAACTAATAAGTGAGATGAAGAGTGAAAAGTTTAGG